>NC_057797.1:664084811-664305155 GCF_018294505.1 Triticum aestivum | reverse complement strand
GCCGAGCCGAGGTAGCCGCTCCGCCGCCCCGGTTTTCCAAAGAAAAACCGTTCAGTTTTTTTTAGAAAACCATAGTTTTTGTTTTTTGTTTTTTTAATAGATCGGTTTTTCTCCAGTTTATTTAATTAGCGAGTGTTCGCTCATTCGTTCATTTTAACGAACGTGTTCTTCGTTTAGATCCAGATAAGAATGTTCGTTCATTAACCTGTTCCTTGTTTTTCTTTTTCTCGGATTTATTCCGTGATTTTTCTGATCGCGATTTCTTATCCGATCTTAGTTTCTGTTTATCTTTTCGCTTGTTTATCGGAATTAGGCGATTCAAGCGCCTGGAGTTTCGTCTCGAAACCCTCTTTCCGGATAATCAACTCAAACAACTTTTTGCTACTGTAAAATTTGACCTAAGTTCAGATTAGTAAACGAAGTTTCTTTCGTTCGCCGGTTGAGTTTTGTTGCTTTGTTCGATTTGATTCTTTTTGCAAACCAGAGTTCTTAAGTTGAACTTTCTGGTCAACCTCTCTTATTTGAGTTTTGCTTGTGCATCATTGCTTGGTACTTATGTATGTTAATGTTTGCTTGCGATAGAATTCCCGGAGTGCGAAGCGTGTTACTACGAGTCTCTAGGATTCGTGGATCGTCAGCAAGGCAAGTAACACTTCTACGTATTGCTTATATTGCCATGCTATGCTCGTAGACGTGGTTCGGGTTTGAGTGAAATCCATGACATATGTGAGATTCTTAATTAATGGTTCAACTTAAGGTGGCAACTTAATCAAACAACTGGGTAGATTGAGGCACCTGGGGAACCCAGTGTTGTCTGTTTTTATTTTTGGAAATCCCGGGGTACCCATGTGATCTTCCTATGGACCGCCACGCAGGCTCAAAGGGAACTGAGATGATTCATGCTAGAAACTTCCGTGTGCAGCCACAAGCTATTATGGGCTCTAGCATAGTTGAGTAAGTTACGTGAAGCTCTTGAAGAGGTGGATCAGCAGGTAGTGGGTTTTGTAGGTTTTGTATGGTCTGCCCGGAGTAGAGAGTTAATGTTTCTGAAAGACTGTGTCTCGATCATCCGTTTCTCAAACACCATGTAGTGCGAGAAAACCAAGGGAGGCGATCGAGTCTTGTGGGGAAAAGTTCGCAAACCTCTGTAGAGTGTACAATCTAATCATGGTTAGCCGTGTCCCCGGTTATGGACAATTCTTGAGTATCTAGTACTTGAGTTATCGCATGTATCTCACCATGTTTAATTAATATTGTTGGGTTGTTAATCACTTTAATTGGGATTGAGTTGGGGTTACCTTCTCAATGATGTTTCAACCACCATGATAGTTAAATTAAAATCTATTCCTTTGTTGTAGGGAAAAATTGGCTTTTCGCAAAAACTATAACCATATAGCTTTCCACCAGCCATATATGCATGTAGTGATAGAATTATTATGTTCTTGCTCTACTGTGTTATATTGCCAGCATATTCCCTGTGCTGACCCGTTTTCGGGCTGCAACGTATTATGTTGCAGACTTTTCAGACGAGGAGTAAGGTTCGTTAGGTCGTTGCCGTCTAGCTCAGCTATGCCGTTGGAGTTGATGGACTCACTGTATCTTCCAAGCCTTCCGTTGTTATCGCATTAGATGGCCTTAAGCCACGTTATTGTAATAAGTTATCTTTTGAGACATTCGATGTAATAAGTGTGTGATTGCTACTCTATTATAAATCCTTCAAGTACTGTGTGGTGTCAGCATTACTGATCCAGGGATGACACCTGAGCACAAAGATTGGACCGTCTGAGGTCTGGTCGCTACATGTGTCCACGAGATCCCATCTTGGGGCCTGTTCCAGAGCTCCGTCGGAGAGGGCCGTCATCACGGAGGGCTTCTACATCATCATAGCCTCTCCGATGAAGTGTGAGTAGTTTACCTCAGACCTTCGGGTCCATAGTTAGTAGCTAGATGGCTTCTTCTCTCTTTTTGGATCTCAATACAAAGTTCTCCCCCTCTCTTGTGGAGATCTATTCGATGTAATCTTCTTTTTGCGGTGTGTTTGTTGAGACAGATGAATTGTGGGTTTATGATCAAGTCTATCTATGAATAATATTTGAATCTTCTCTGAATTCTTTTATGTATGATCGGTCATCTTTGCAAGTCTCTTCGAATTATCTGTTTGGTTTGGCCAACTAGATTGGTAGTTCTTGCCATGGGAGAAGTGCTTAGCTTTGGGTTTGATCTTGCGGTGTCCTTTCCGAGTGACAGAAGGGGCAGCAAGGCACGTATTGTATCGTTGCCATCGAGGATAACAAGATGGGGTTTATTTCATATTGCATGAATTTATCTCTCTACATCATGTCATCTTGCTTAAAGCGTTACTCTGTTTTTAACTTAATACTCTATATGCATGCTGGATAGCGGTCGATGAGTGGAGTAATAGTAGAAGATGCATAATCGTTTTGGTCTACTTGTCACGGACGTGATGCCTATATACATGATCATGCCTAGATATTCTCATAACTATGCTCAATTATGTCAATTGCTCAATAGTAATTTGTTCACCCACCGTAGAATACTTATGCTCTTCAGAGAAGCCACTAGTGAAACCTATGCCCCGGGGTCTATTCTCAACATATCAATCTCCATCACTTTAATCTTGCTTTGCTTTTTACTTTGCCTTTACTTTTTACTTTGCATCTTTATACCAAAAATATTACATCTATCAGATCTCACTCTCGTAAGTGACCATGAAGGGATTGACAACCCCTAATCGTGTTGGTTGCGAGTAGCTATCGTTTTGTGCAGGTACGAGGGACTTGAGCGTGGCCCCTATTGGATTGATACCTTGGTTCTCAAAAACTGAGGGAAATACTTACGCTACTCTGCTGCATCATCCCTTCCTCTTCGGGGAAATCCAACGCAAGCTCAAGAGGTAGTAAGAAGGATTTCTGGCGCCGTTGTTGGGGAGTCTACGCAAAAATTCAACATACCAAGTACCCATCACATTCCCTATCTCCCGCATTACATTATTTCCCATTTGCCTCTCGTTTTCCTCTCCCCCACTTCACCCTTGCCGTTTTATTCGCCCTCTCTCTCTATCCTCCCTCTCTAATTGCCTCGTTTGCTCTTGTCTGCTCGTGTGCTAGTTTGCTTGTTCGTCGCGATGGCTCAAGATAATACTAAATTGTGTGACTTCACCGATACCAACAACAATGATTTTATTAGCACTCTGATTGCTCCTCTTACCGATGCTGAATCTTGTGAAATTAATACTGCTTTGTTGAATCTTGTTATGAAAGATCAATTCGCCGGCCTTCCTAGTGAAGATGCCGCTACTCATCTGAATAGCTTCGTTGATTTATGTGATATGCAAAAGAAAAAAGATGTCGATAATGATGTCGTTAAATTGAAGCTATTTCCTTTTTCGCTTAGAGATCGTGCTAAAGCTTGGTTTTCGCCTTTGCCTAAAAATAGAATCGATTCTTGGAACAAGTGTAAAGATGCTTTTATCTCTAAGTATTTCCCTCCCGCTAAGATCATCTCTCTTAGAAATGATATTATGAACTTTAAGCAACTTGATCATGAACATGTTGCACAAGCTTGGGAGAGAATTAAATTAATGATACGTAATTGCCCTACTCATGGTTTGAATTTGTGGATGATTATACAAAAATTTTATGCAGGATTGAATTTTCTTCTAAAAATCTTTTAGATTCGGCCGCGGGAGGCACTTTTATGGCAATCACTTTAGGAGATGCTACTAAACTCCTAGATAATATTATGGTTAATTATTCTCAATGGCATACTGAAAGATCTTCTAATAAAAAAGTGCATGCAATAGAAGAAATCAATGTTTTGAGTGGAAAGATGGATGAACTTATGAAATTATTTGCTACTAAGAGTGTCTCTTCTGATCCTAATGATATGCCTTTGTCTACTTTGATTGAGAATAACAATGAATCTATGGATGTGAATTTTGTTGGTAGGAATAATTTTGGTAACAACGCTTATAGAGGGGACTTTAATCCTAGGCCATATCCTAGTAATCCTTCTAATAATTATGGGAATTCCTACAATAACTCTTATGGAAATTATAATAAGATGCCCTCTGAATTTGAGAATAGTGTTAAAGAGTTTATGAATTCACAAAAGAATTTTAATGCTTTGCTTGAAGAGAAATTGCTTAAAGTTGACGATTTGGCTAGGAACGTTGATATAATTTCTCTTGAGATTGATTCTTTAAAGCTTAGATCTATTCCTCCTAAGCATGATATCAATGAGTCTCTCAAAGCCATGAGAATTTTCATTGATGAGTGCAAGGAAAGAACCGCTAGGATGCGTGCTTCCAAAGATGCCTTTATTAAAGCGTGTTCTTCCAATTCCTATGAAAATCAAGATGAAGATCTAAAAGTTATTGATGTGTACCCTATTAAATATTTGTTTTGCAATATGAATCTTGATAAAACTGAATATGATCTTCCTTTACCTATAAGGCGTTCTAAAAATCTGGAGTATTTAGATATTTATGATGAAATTGATGAAAGTAGGATTGAAAGAAATAAAAATCTAGATGATGCTAAACCCACTATATTGGATTTCAAGGAATTTAATTATGAAATTTGCTCTTTAATTGATTGTATTTCCTTGTTGCAATCTGTGCTAAATTCTCCACATGCTTATAGTCAACATAAAGCCTTCACCGAACATATTGTTGATGCCTTGATGCAATCTTATGAAGAAAAACTTGAGTTGAAAGTTTCTATCCCTAGAAAACTCTATCATGAGTCAGAACCAACTATTAAAATTAAAATTAAAGATCATGAGTTTTATGCTTGTGTGATTTGGTTGCTAGTGTCTCCACTATTCCCAAGACTTTGTGTGATTTGCTAGATTTCCGTAATTTTGATGATTGCTCTCTAAACTTGCATCTTGCGGATTCTACTATTAAGAAACATATGGGAAGGATTAATGATGTTCTTATTGTTGCAAATAGGAATTATGTGCCCGTAGATTTCATTGTTCTTGTAGATTGCAATCCTTCTTGCCCTATTATTCTTGGTAGACCTTTCCTTAGAACGGTTGGTGCGATTATTGATATGAAGGAAGGGAATATTAGATTTCAATTTCCATTAAAAAAGGGCATGGAACACTTTCCTATAAATAAAATAAAATTGCCATATGAAACTATCATGAGAGCCACTTATGGATTGCCTACCAAAGATGGCAATACCTAGATCTATCCTCGCTTTTATGCCTAGCTAGGGGCGTTAAACGATAGCGCTTGTTGGGAGGCAACCCAATTTTATTTTTATTCCTTGCTTTTTGATCCTGTTTAGTAATAAATAAATTATCTAGCCAATGTTTTGGTTATGTTTTTTGTGTTTAATTAGTGTTTGTGCCAAGTAGAACCGTTGGGAAAGTCTTGTTGAACCTGCTATAAAAACAGAAACTTTAGCGCTCACAAGTACTGCTGTAATTTTTATTTGAAGAGTGATACTTAGTTAATTATTTTTGAAGATGATTAATAGATAAATTACTCACGTCCAGAAATTTATTTTAGAATTTTTGGGGTTCCAGATATTGCGCTACCTACAGATTACTACAGACTGTTCTGTTTTTGACAGATTCTGTTTTTCGTGTGTTGCTTGCTTATTTTGATGAATCTATGGTTAGTAAAATAGTTTATAATCCATAGAGAAGTTGGAATACAGTAGGTTTAACACCAATATAAATAAATAATGAGTTCATTACAGTACCTTGAAGTGGTCTTTTGTTTTCTTTCGCTAACGGAGCTCACGAGTTTTCTACTTTAAGTTTTGTGTTGTGAAGTTTTCAAGTTTTGGGTGAATTCTTGTGATGGATTATAGAACAAGGAGTGGCAAGAGCCTAAGCTTGGGGATGCCTATGGAATCCCCAAGATAATCCAAGGACACCAAAAAGTCAAAGCTTGGGGATGCCCCGGAAGGCATCCCCTCTTTCGTCCACTCCCATCGGTAATTTACTTGGAGCTATATTTTTATTCACCAACATGATATGTGTTTTGCTTGGAGCGTCTTGTATTATTTTTGTCTTTGTGTTTTAGTATGCCACAATCATCCTAGATGTACACACCTTTTGAGAGAGCCATACATGAATTAAAATTTGATAGAATACTCTATGTGCTTCACTTATATCTTTTGAGCTATGTAGTTTTGCTCTATGTGCTTCACTTATATCTTCTTGAGCTAAGTAATTTTGCTCTATGTGCTTCACTTAGATTTTTTGTTGAGCATGGTGGTGGATTTGTTTTAAAGAAACTATTGATCTCTCATACTTCACTTAAATTATTTTGAGAGTCTTAATAGCATGGTATTTTGCTTAATAATAACACGCTTGGTATTCAAGATTTGTGAAACTTTCTTTTGAGTGTGTTGAATACTAAGAAAAGTTGGATGCTTGATAATTGTTTTGAGATATGGAGGTAGTAATATCAAAGTCATGCTAGTAGAGTAATTGTGAATTTGAGAAGTGCTTGAGTTAAAGTTTGCAAGTCCCGTAGCATGCACGTATGGTAAACGTTATGCAACAAATTTGAAACATGAGGTGTTATTTGATTGTCCTCCTTATGAGTGGCGATCGGGGACGAGCGATGGTATTTTCCAACCAATCTATCCCCCTAGGAGCATGCGCGTAATACTTTGGTTTTTGATGGCTTGTAGATTTTTGCAATAAGTATATGAGGTCTTTATGACTAATGTTGAGTCAATGGATTATACACACTCTCACCCTTCCATCATTGCTAGCCTCTACGGTACCGTGCATTGCCCTTTCTCACATTGAGAGTTGGTGCGAACTTCGCCGGTGCATCCAAACCCCGTGATATGATACGCTCTTTCACACATAAACCTCCTTATATCTTCCTCAAAACAGCCACCATACCTACCTATTATGGCATTTCCATAGCCATTCCGAGATATATTGCCATGCAACTTTTCACCATCTAGTTTATCATGACACATCCATCATTGTCATATTGCTTAGCATGATCATGTAGTTGACATAGTATTTGTGGCAAAGCCACCGTTCATAATTTTTCATACTTGTCACTCTTGATTCATTGCATATCCTGGTACACCGCCGGAGACATCCATATAGAGTCATACTTTGTTTTAGAATCGAGTTGTAATCATTGAGTTGTAAATAAATAAAAGTGTGATGATCATCATTTAATAGAGCATTGTCCCAAAAAAAGGCCAAAAAAATAAGGCCCAAAAAAATAAAAAGGGGCAATGCTACTATTCCTTTTTCCACACTTGTGCTTCAAAGTAGCACCATGTTCTTCATATAGGGAGTCTCTTGAGTTATCACCTTCATATACTAGTGGGAATTTTCATTATAGAACTTGGCTTGTATATTCCAACAATGGGCCTCCTCAAGTGCCCTAGGTCTTCGTGAGCAAGCAAGTTGGATGCACACCCACTTAGTTTCTTTTGTTGAGCTTTCATACATTTATAGCTCTAGTGCATCCGTTGCATGGCAATCCCTACTCCTTGCATTAACATCAATTGATGGGTATCTCCATAGCCCATTGATTAGCCTCGTTGATGTGAGACTTTCTCCTTTTTTGTCTTCTCCACATAACCCCCACCATTATATTCTATTCCACCCATAGTGATATATCCATGGCTCACGCTCATGTATTGCGTGAAAGTTTAGGAGTTTGAAATTATTAAGGTATGAAACAATTGCTTGGCTTGTCATCGGGGTTGTGCATGATGAGAGCATTCTTGTGTGACGAAAATGGAGTATGACCAAACTATATGATTTTGTAGGGATGAACTTTCTTTGGCCATGTTACTTTAAGAAAACATAATTGCTTTGTTGGTTTGCTTGAAGTATTATTATTTTTTATGTCAATATGAACTTTTGTCTTGAATCTTCCCAATCTGAATATTCATACCACTATTAAGAAGATTTGCATTGAAATTACGCCAAGTAGCACTCCGCATCAAAAATTCTCTTTTTATCATTTACCTACTCGAGGATGAGCAGGAATTAAGCTTGGGGATGCCTGATACATCTTCAACGTATCAATAATTTTTGATTGCTCAATGCTATATTATCTACTGTTTTGGACTATATTGGGCTTTATTTTCCACTTTTATATTATTTTTGGGACTAACCTATTAACCGGAGGCCCAACCCAGAATTGTTGTTTTTTGCCTATTTCAGTGTTTCGGAGAAACAAAATATCAAACGGAGTCCAAATGGAATAAAACCTTCGGGAACGTGATTTTCTCACCGAACGTGATCCAGGAGACTTGGACCCTACTGCAAGGGATCAAAGAGGTGGTCACGAGGGTGGGGGGCTCCCCCCTAGGGCGCGCCCCCTGCCTCGTGGGCCCCTCGGTGCTCCACCGACGTACTCCTTCCTCCTATATATACACACATACCCCCAAATGATCAGAACAGGAGCCAAAAACCTAATTCCACCGCCACAACTTCCTGTATCCACGAGATCCCATCTTGGGGCCTGTTCTGGAGCTCCGCCAGAAGAGGGCTGTCATCACGGAGGGCTTCTACATCATCCTAGCCCCTCTGATGAAGTGTGAGTAGTTTACCTCAGACCTTCGGGTCCATAGTTAGTAGCTAGATGGCTTCTTCTCTCTCTTTGAATCTCAATACAAAGTTCTCCCCCTCTCTCGTGGAGATCTATTCGATGTAATCTTCTTTTTGCGTTGTGTTTGTTGAGATCAATGAATTGTGGGTTTATGATCAAGTCTATCTATGAATAATACTTGAATCTTCTCTGAATTCTTTTATGCATGATTGGTTATCTTTGCAAGTCTCTTCGAATTATCCGTTTGGTTTGGCCAACTAGATTGGTAGTTCTTGCCATGGGAGAAGTGCTTAGCTTTGGGTTCGATCTTGCGGTGCCCTTACCCAGTGACAGAAGGGGCAGCAAGGCACGTATTGTATCGTTGCCATCGAGGATAACAAGATGGGGTTTATTTCATATTTCATGAATTTATCTCTCTACATCATGTCATCTTGCTTAAGGCGTTACTCTGTTTTTAACTTAATACTCTAGATGCATGATGGATAGCGGTCGATGAGTGGAGTAATAGTAGTAGATGCAGAATCGTTTCGATCTACTTGTCACGGACGTGATGCCTATATACATGATCATGCCTAGATATTCTCATAATTAAGCTCAATTCTATCAATTGCTCAACAGTAATTTGTTCACCCACCGTAGAATACTTATGCTCTTGAGAGAAGCCACTAGTGAAACCTATGGCCCCCGGGTCTATTCTCATCATATCAATCTCCATCACTTTAATCTTGCTTTGCTTTTTACTTTGCCTTTACTTTTTACTTTGCATCTTTATACCAAAAATACCAAAAATATTACATCTATCAGATCTCACTCTCGTAAGTGACCGTGAAGGGATTGACAACCCCTAATCGCGTTGGTTGCGAGTAGCTATCGTTTTGTGCGGGTACGAGGGACTTCAGCGTGGCCTCCTACTGGATTGATACCTTGGTTCTCAAAAACTGAGGGAAATACTTACGCTACTCTGTTGCATCATCCCTTCCTCTTTGGGGAAATCCAACGCAAGATCAAGAGGTAGCAGGCTCAGTTCCAGCGGGCGTTCCGCACTGCTCATGTCTCAGCTGGAGCCATGAGTCTGAAGAAGGAGTTCCGCAGCTTGCGCCAGGGAGGACGCACGGTACCTCAGTATGTTGATGAGTTCAGTAAGTTGGCCCGTTACACCCCAGAGGACGTGGCCACTGATGCAGCCAAGCAGGAGAAGTTTCTGGAGGGACTGAACGATGAGTTGGGAGTTCAGTTGACTGTGGCAACATTTGCGGACTATCAGGAGTTGGTTGATAAGGCTACCATTCTTGAAGGCAAGCACCAGCAGATGGAGAATCGTAAGAGGAAGTACGGTCATGGGAAGTATAACTCTAGAGTTCAACAGAAACCCCGCTACAGCCCGTACTCAGGAAGTTCTGGATCAGGCACTAGCAAGTTTGGAGGGATTCACCATAACCATGGAGGCCACAATCATCATGGAGGAAATGGACACAACCACCATGGTCACAAGCAGGGCAATGGCAATGGAGGAAATGGCAATCAGCAACATTTCAATTCTTCCACACCGATGAAGAAGGACCTGAGTCACATCACCTGCTTCAAGTGCAAGAAGACATGTCACTACTCCAATGAGTGCCCCGAGGCACAGAATGCAAATGGAAATGGCAACGGGAATTCTGGAGGCAAGAAGCCCAATCCTTTCACTAAGGGGCATGTGAATCATGTCAATGTGGAAGAGGTTTATGAGCAGCCTGACGCAGTGATTGGTAAGTTCTTGGTTAATTCATTTCCAGCACTCATTCTTTTTGACACTGGTGCATCGCATTCATTCATATCAAGGGGATTTGTGGATAAACATAAGTTGCCTACCATAGCTCTTAAGTCACCCATTCTAGTGAGTTCCCCAAGAGCCGAGTCTATGGCTAGTCAGGGATGTTTCCAACTGCCTTTGAACATAGGGGGACATGTTTTTCCCACAGATATGATTATACTAGAGTCACAAGGGTTGGATGTAATCCTAGGGATGGATTGGATGTCCAAGTATGAGGGAAACATTGATTGTGCTAGTAGATCGATTTTTCTCACCACCCCAGAGAAGAAGAGGATCAAGTACGTATCCAGGCTTAAGCCTAAGAGGACTCAGGTGAACTCTCTTACGGGAGTTGTCCAGGAAGAAGTACCAGTGGTGAAGGATTATCCCGATGTATTTCCGGATGAGTTACCGGGTATGCCGCCAGATCGGGAGATTGAGTTTTTGATTGAGTTGCTGCCAGGCACAGGGCCTATCTCCAAGAGGCCGTATTGAATGTCTGCTAATGATTTGGAGGAAGTCAAGAAACAGATTAAGGAGTTGCTAGAGAAAGGGTATATTTGCCCGAGTTCATCACCTTGGGGAGCCCCAGTACTTTTAGTGGAGAAGAAGGATGGAACCTTCAGAATGTGTGTGGATTACCGCTCTTTGAATGAGGTGACCATCAAGAACAAGTATCCCCTACTGATGATCAATGACTTGTTTGACCAGCTAGAAGGAGCTAGTGTTTTCTCCAAGATCAATCTTCGATCGGGTTATCACCAATTGAAGATCCATGAGAAGGATATACCCAAGACAACTTTTACGACAAGGTATGGGCTTTATGAGTATACATTCATGTCCTTTGGTTTGACTAATGCCCCTGCCTATTTTATGAACATGATGAACAAAGTATTCATGGAGTTCTTGGATACGTTTGTTGTGGTATTAATTGATGACATATTGGTTTACTCCAAGAATGAGGAGGTACACGCTGAACATCTGCGCTTAGTTTTGGAGAAGCTCAGAGAACATCAACTTTATGCCAAATTCAGCAAGTGTGAGTTTTGGCTCAAGGAAGTCAGATTTCTGGGACATGTAGTGTCAGGTGAAGGGATTGCAGTGGACCCTACCAAGGTAGAGTCAGTCACGGAATGGAATGCGCCCATCTCAGTTGGCGAGATTCGTAGTTTCCTTGGACTTGCAGGATATTACCGGAGATTTATTGAAAATTTCTCCAAGATAGCAAGGCCCATGACAGCGTTGTTGAAAAAGGACACCAAGTTCATTTGGACTGAAGAGTATGAAGCCAGCTTTCAAGAGTTGAAGAAGCGTTTGGTTACAGCCCCAGTGTTAATCTTGCCTGACATACACAAGGACTTTCAGGTGTATTGTGATGCTTCATGTCAGGGACTTGGAGGTGTTCTTATGCAAGAGGGAAAGGTTGTAGCTTATGCTTCACGACAGCTTCAACCTCATGAGTTAAACTATGCCACGCATGATTTGGAGTTGGCAGCTGTAGTGCATGCACTCAATACATGGAGACACTATCTTATTGGGAATCGTTGTGATGTTTACACGGATCACAAGAGTTTGAAGTATATCTTCATGCAGAAGGAGTTGAATCTCAGGCAAAGGAGATGGTTGGAACTTATAAAGGATTATGACATGAGTCTGTATTATCATGCAGGAAAAGCCAATGTTGTGGCAGATTCTTTGAGCCGTAAGAGTTATGTTAATACCCTTATAGCAGGAGGTTTACCTCAGGAGTTATGTGATGAGCTTAGAGACCTTCAGTTGGAAATAGTTCCAAGAGGTTATGTTGCTGCACTCGAGGTGCAGTCCACCTTGTTGGGAAGAATCAGAGAAGCCCAGAAGTTGGACCAAGGTATTGCTGAGATCAAAGAAATGATGAGAAAAGGGAAAGCAGAAGGATTCTGTGAGGATGAACATGGAACCATATGGGTTGAGCAACGGATTTGTGTACCCAATGATCCTGAGATCAGGAAGTTGATTCTTCAGGAGGCTCACGAATCACCATATTCGATACACCCAGGCAATACCAAGATGTATTTGGACTTGAAGGAAAGTTTTTGGTGGGCCGGTATGAAGAGAGAAATTGCCGAGTATGTGGCAATATGTGATGTATGTCAGAGAGTAAAGGCAGAACATCAGAAACCAGCAGGATTACTTCAGCCGTTGCCGATACCTGATTGGCAATGGGATAAACTTGGTATGGACTTTATCACGGGGTTACCCAGGACCCGTTCAGGTTATGATTCCATTTGGGTGATAGTTGATCGTTTGACCAAGATTGCTCACTTCATTCCAGTGAAGACCACCTATACAAGTGCTAAGCTGGCAAAGATATATATGACCAGGATCGTATGTCTGCATGGAGTTCCAAGGAGAATCGTATCAGATAGAGGAACACAGTTTACCTTAAAGTTTTGGAAACAGCTACACGAAACTTTGGGTACCAGGCTAGAGTTCAGTACAACCTTCCACCCACAGACTGATGGGCAGACAGAGAGAGTCAATCAGATTCTAGAGGACATGTTGAGAGCTTGTGCACTAGACTATGGGTCTAGTTGGGATGGTAACTTACCCTACGCAGAGTTCTCGTACAACAATAGCTACCAAGCCAGTTTGTAGATGGCCCCTTTTGAGGCATTGTATGGAAGGAAATGCAGGACACCTTTGATGTGGAATGGAGTTGGATATCGCAAATTGTTTGGACCTGATTTGATCAGGGATTCTGAGGAGAAGGTCAAGTTGATTTGTGACAGGCTTAAGATAGCCCAGTCAAGGCAGAAAAGTTATGCCGATGCTAAACGCAAGGAAGTGATCTATGAAGTGGGAGATAGAGCATATCTTCGAGTGTCTCCACTTAGAGTCAAAGGAAAGTTAGCACCATGATTTGTGGGACCATACAAAGTTCTGGAACATAGAGGAGAGGTTGCATACCAGTTGGAATTACCAGAGACTTTGTCGGGAGTTCATGATGTGTTTCATGTTTCCCAGCTGAAGAAGTGTCATGTAGAGATGGTGGACATTCCTTTGAGAGATACAGTGCCACTGGAGGCAATTCAGTTGGAGAATGATCTGACTTATGAGGAGAAACCTATTAAGATTCTTGAGACTGCAGAGAGAATCACTCGTACCAAGATCATCAAGTTCTGCAAGGTTTAGTGGAGTCATCACACCGAGGAGGAAGCTACTTGGGAACGAGAGGAAGATCTTTGACAGGACCACCCACACCTTTTTGCTGGCCAACCCGAATCTCGAGGACGAGATTCATCTTAAGGGGGGTAGGTTTGTAACATCCCAATTTTATTAAATTTGGATGTTAATAGAATCATTCAATGCATATCATATTTCTTTGCATTTTGGAGTTTTTGAAATATTCAAATAATAGTTTTCCACTCGAGAAAAACAAATGAGAGGGGATAAGATGACTTCCTCAAAATATAAAAAGAGTGGGAAATTTTATTTTGAATATTACTTTAAGTTTTGGAGTTGATTGGTATTTATTTTATTTGCAAAAAGTGCATTAATTGCATTAGGAAATTATTTTCAAAATGTTATGTGCTTAAGTTAATGTTCATTAGGCTCTAAATATTATATAGTTATTTTAGAAATTAATTTGGTGTTTTTATTAATTCAATTGAATTAGTTATCGGCCACTTTAGTCTCCTGTTAAAAAAACACACACACGCACGAAGCCTGGATCGAAACTGGGTTCGGCCCAGGAGCGCCCGACCGGCCAGGTGGCCATTTTGGCCCAAGGCCAGCGCCCGCGCGCCCGAAAACCTCTCGCACCGGTCAACCGCCCGTGCTGGCACTCTCTCGCCTCCTCTCGCTACCGCTGCCAGGCGGGCCCCACCTGTCAGGCCATCCTCAACCTCCCGCACCGCGCGGGATAAACACTCGCCGCCACGCTCCCGCAAACGCCGGCCACTTCTCTCGCGGATAACGCTTATCCGTCGACCCCGAGCCCTCTGACCTCGCCTATATAAAGGCCAGGACCCCCTCTTCCTTCCTCGCCGTCCCGCTTCTCCCCACGTCACCCATAGCCGCCGCTGTCGCCGTTTGCATCTCGCCGGAGCCGCGCCGCTCTGTCATCCTTTCTGTCGCCAGTAAGCCACCACGACATCCATCTTCTTCGTCAAATGACTTCCCTCGGCAAGGCGCACCCGTTTGACAAAATTTTCTCGCCTAGGTTCCGCCGGAGAGGACCCCCCGACGACGCCCGACCTCGCCGGAGCCCACGGAGCGTCACCGCCTTCGCCTCGCCGACCCCGACGCCCCTGAGGAGCCCCAACGCCACCATCCGGACGCCGAAGCCGCGCCGCACCTCCCCGTCTTCTTCCCCGACGCCAAGGACCGCCGTAGCCGCTGCCCCGCCACCTACCGACGTTGCGCCGCCGTCTTCATCATCGTCGGCCACCACCACCACCCACTGTAAGCCGCCGCCCCACTCTCTCCCGTTAGATCGATCATCGACGGCCCAGATTAGATTAGGATGGTTTTCTTAGTTGAACCGGTACGCGGTTAACCGCGGTTTTTAATTTAAGAACTACCGGTCGGTTTCCTTTAGACTATGCGTTTTTATTTAAACCGAGCATCGGTTTTTATTTAGTTAGCCGTCGCCGCTATTTTTCTTATTTAGCGGTTGTTCGCCATATAGCCTCCGCAGCGAACACCTTTCAGCCAATAGGAATCTGCCACGCGTCAGGGACCTGTTTGTGATAATTTTTCTTCACTATTTAGTCCCTGTATTTAGCAGAATAGTCCCTGAACTTAGATTAGCCATAACTTTTTAACCATAGATCCAAACTCGATGAAACCAGCGGCAAATTCTTCGTATTGTTTAGATCTATCCAGTGGTATACTTTTTGCAAACTTTTGTCAGATTCAAATTTGAATTTATTCAGATTCAAATTCGAACTTCAAATGGCCATATCTTCCAAACCGTAGCTCCGATTAAGTTGATTCCTTTTGCATGCTGTCACCATAGCAAAACCCTATCACCTGGACATTTGTCACAATAATTTTTCACACACTAGAATCTGCCCTTCAATATTTTACTAGTATGCATAGTATGCACTATATTTCACATCACCCTTTGAACCATAGGCCTATGTTGTTTTGCACTTAGAATATTTCTGTAGTAGCTTAGTGTGGTGTATGTTCATTTGGTTTTTCCGAGACTTTTTGCTATGCATGTTCTTTTGGTTCTCTAGAATGTTTGCTTATGTTTGTTTACCTTTCTTTGCGATAGATTGCCCGGAGTGCGAAGCAGAATATTATCAGTCTTTAGAATTCAACCAGCAGTACCAAGGCAAGTTGCATCTTGATCATGTTTCATTACCTATGTTTTTATTATGCACTTAGTTCTTTGCGGTAGGACTGCATGGTAGGAAACTATTGCCACATGACTATGCTTTTCACCCAGTAGTTCATTGAGGTAGGTCTAAACCATATAATATTGTCGCCATCGTTTTACATTATGTTGCTACGCTAAGTAGACGTGGATTGGGGAGTGGTCATTGTAAAGTTTGAGTGACAATGTAGTAAATAGGACCTAAGTTAATTAATGAACTACCTGGGCGGAAACTTGTGGGAATGGTGGCAAAGTACAGTGGGGCACGCATGGGAAAATCCATAGTGGTGCACCACTAGTGGACCGTCCGCTCAGGCTCAAAGAGATCAATCGTATTCCCATGTCTAGAAGCTTACGTGTGCAGCCACAAGCCAATATGGGCTCTGGCTTAGTTGAGTAGTTAGTGTGACCCCTTCCGGTATGGGCTAGCAGATGTAGAATGATGTAGGTGTACCGGCCTATCCGTGGGTTAAGGGGGAACATTTTCGAAAGGCTATGTCTCGATCTTCCGATCATGGAGGTGGTCGAGTCTTGTGGGGAAAAGTGCGCAACCTCTGTAGAGTGTCAACCTAATCGATTAGCCGTGTCCCCGGTTACGGACAACTTGAGCATCTAGTAGTGGAAATGTTGGGAGATCTCCTCACCTTTAATTAAACAGTTGGGTTTTAAATGAAACTTGGGAATGGATGGAGTTGGGTCTGCCAACTCATCCTATGCAAATGTGTAGTAGTAGAATAACATATTTTCTAATAGGGAAAAACTAGCTTTATGCAAAAACTAAACTTAGAGCTTTCCTCCAGCCAAATTGCATGTACAAGTAGGTCCATTACACTTATTATGTGACTTGCCAATACATTCAATGTACTGACTCGTTTGGCTGCAACTTATCATGTTGCATATATATCCAACGAGGATTAAGGTGCGATAGGTCGATGTTCTACACTCAACCTTGCTCGTGGAGTTGGACTCATTTACTTCTTTGCTTCCGCAGTATTTTCTTATCGGCTCTATGCCCTATTTTGTAATAAATATATTGCTCCTGGACTATCGATGTAATACAGAGATGTGTGTTATTTCTGTTATTTCATCGAGTACTGTGTGTGCTAGCAAGTCAATTCAGGGACTAGCACGGTAAGCACAGAGACTTTGACTCTTACCGAGTCGGGTCGCTACATTTCTCATGTATTAAGTGCAGCCAAATTCGATTTATTCTTCACATGGTATACAATAAGAGAATGAAGCCACGGCAATTGAACATCGCATTACAGAATTGAACAAGCAGTTAACTAAACACCACAACAAATGAACCAAACATTAATTGAGCACCACATTGCACAATATAACATACTCCTAATAGAAGAAAAGACATTTAACCAAACCAAGCATGCTTAACAACTTGGAAATATAGCCATTGTATTTGTTTCTCATGTATTTAGTACAGCCAAATTCGATTTATTCCTCACATGGTATACAATAAGAGAATGCAGCCACAGCAATTGAACATCGCATTGCAGAATTGAACCAAGCAGTTAACTAAACACCACAATAAATGAACCTAATGTGAGCACCACATTGCACAATATAACATACTCCTAATAGAAGATCAGACAGTTAACCAAACTAAGCATGCTTAACAACTTGGAAATATAGCAATTGTACTTGTTTCTCATGTATTTAGTATAGCCAAATTCAATTTATTCCTCACATGGTATACAATAAGAGAATGCAGCCACAATAATTGAACATCGCATTGCAGAATTGAACCAAGCAGTTAACTAAACACCACAACAAGTGAACCAAGCCACAACAAATGAACCAAGCAGTTAACTAAACACCAATTGAACAATATAACATACTCCTAATAGAAGATCAGACGGTTAACCAAACCAAGCATACTTAACAACTTGGAAATATTGCACCCTGAAGAATTGAACATCACATTTGCAGAATTGAACCAAGCAGTTAATTGAACACCACATTGCAAGACATATAGAACATATACACTATAGCAGAAGATTGCATGGTGAAAGTAGATAGCACATTCACTAGAATTTGTTAAGGAAAGGCAGTAGCTAGCAAACTGAGCATGGGTCCTTATAGTGAGCTAATAAGACAAGCTACTCCTCATTGTCAGAGATATCGATGATGATTGGCTCCTTGTACATGGAAGAGGGCGAGGCCTCCGCATCATGGGTGCCCTCGTTGTAGTGGTGAGTTGCCTAAGCTGCTCCGGGCACCAACCTGCTGGCTCTCGAGATGAGGTAAGCACGTGCATGCTGAGAAAACACCTCGTAGTCTTCGTTGAAGGAACCGACGGTGGCCTCGAGAAAATGCCACGAACTTCCGTTTAAAGCAGCCAACCGCAACGCGGCGTCGGCGCGCGAGGCGTCAACAGTGGCCTCGACGGCGAGGTGCTCCTCCAAGATATGGGGGTCGGCACGAATGGCAGCCATCGCGACCTCATCCGTGCGTGCGGCCGCGATTTGCTTCTCCGCTGCCAAATGCTCCTTGAGGTCTTGGCTATACTGCGTGCACCATGGCTTAGGCCAGCGCTTATTTGGTGGAGGGGTCGGTGATTTTGGTGGAAGGTGTCGCGCTCGCGCCGGCGGTCGGGGCATGTGGGTTGTGGAAGGAGGGGGAGGAGGAGGAGGATGGGGGTCGGGTGTGGATTACCTTCCTGGATAGGTGAGGCCGAGCAGCGTGAAGGAGGGTCGCCGGCGAGGAGGCCACGGCGCTGCAAGCAAGGAGTGAAGGTTTCAACTTGGAAAGTAAGGCGGAAAGGGGGGGAATGTGTCTTTTGGTAAGGGGAGGTAGATATTTCCGCGGAAGCCGAAAATTTGGAATCGCTTCAGCCAAAAAAATAGGCACGCAAAGTGTCATCAGACATGGTCCCTTATTCAGACACGGTCCGAAGATATTTTGTGCTGCATCTCACACGGTTGGTTATAATAAACTGTGTGGGATCTACTTGATTTTTCGTCTTGATTTGAATTACATAATGGGGTCACAGCGGCCATGGACGGTGTTTGAATTGCTAGACCTTTTATCTGCAGTGATCATAAAAGAATTGGAATTATTCAGGGTTTGTTTGGACATTTTTATGCATTAAGTGAGTTTTCAATGCATTTATGTGCATAATTCAAATTTGAACCACATGCACATGCTCCAGTGCATATAAATTGGTTGAAAAATCAAATCTTTGTCCTTGGGTGCATGCTTAGGTCCCATGCAAGAAATGGGAATGAATGTCAAACACCGTGCCACCGTCACTCGGCCGCAAAGATTGAGATACCTGGTTTTTAAATTCTAGTAAATCCAAAACTCATCTGAAATTCATGAAACTTTGCATGCTATCATGGAGCGGCATTAACATGGCGTGGTAAAGTTTTTGTCCCATTTGGGGCAGGCTTGGGTATATGCTTCTCACAAACCAGAGCTTCTCACAACAAGCATGATGGTTTCGGTAGGGAACGCCCCAACTTTGGGGATGAAACAATATCCATTGCCTCTAATTGCTTTCAATTTTTTTCTCGTGTCAACATAGAACAACAGGAGTGTTGTGTTATTTTTTGTGATTTTTCGGGGTTTGTTTGGACATATTTTTGCATTAAGTGAGTTTTCAATGCATTTATGTGCATAATTCAAATTTGAACTACATGCACATGCTCCGGTGCATATAAATTGGTTGAAAAATCAAATCTTTGGTCCTTGGGTGCATGCTTAGGTCCCATGCAAGAAATGGGAATGAATGTCAAGCACCGTGCCACCGTCACTCGGCTGCAAACATTGAGATATCTGGTTTTTAAATTCTAGTAAATCCAAAACTCGTCTGAAATTCATGAAACTTGGCATGCTATCATGGAGCGGCATCAACATGACGTGGTAAAGTTCGTGTCCCATTTGGGGCAAGTTGGGGTATATGCTTCTCACAAACCAGAGCTTCTCACAACAAGCATGATGGTTTCGGTAGGGAATGCCCCAACTTTGGGGGCGAAACGATATCCATTTCCTTTTATTGCTTTTAAATTTTTTTCTCGTGTCAACATAGAACAACAGGAGTGTTGTGTTATTTTTTGTGATTTTTCGGGGTTCATTTGGACATTTTTATGCATTAAGTGAGTTTTCAATGAATTTATGTGCATAATTCAAATTTGAACTGCATGCACATGCTCTGGTGCATATAAATTGGTTGAAAAATCAAATCTTTGGTCCTTGGGTGCATGCTTAGGTCCCATGCAAGAAATGGGAATGAATGTCAAGCACTGTGCCACCATCACTCGGCCGCAAACATTGAGATACCTGGTTTTAAAATTCTAGTAAATCCAAAACTCATCTGAAATTCATGAAACTTGGCATGCTATCATGGAGCGGCATCAACATGCTGGGGTAAAGTTTTTGTCCCATTTGGGGCACGTTTGGGTATATGCTTCTCACAACAAGCATGATGGTTTTGGTAGGCAACGCCCCAACTTTGGGGGCAAAATGATATCCATTGCCTCTTATTGCTTTCAATTTTTTTCTCATGTCAACATAGAACAACATGAGTGTTGTGTTATTTTTTTGATTTCTCGGGGTTCATTTGGACATTTTTATGCATTAAGTGAGTTTTCAATGCATTTATGTGCATAATTCAAATTTGAACTACATGCACATGCTCCGGTGCATATAAATTGGTTGAAAAATCAAATCTTTGTCCTTGGGTGCATGCTTAGGTCCCATGCAAGAAATGGGAATGAATGTCAAGCACCGTGCCACCATCACTCGGCCGCAAACATTGAGATACCTGGTTTTAAATTCTAGTAGCTCCAAAACACGTCTGAAATTCATGAAACTTGGCGTGCTATCATGGAGCGGCATCAACATGCCGTGGTAAAGTTTTTGTCCCATTTGAGGCAGGTTTGGGTATATGCTTCTCACAAACCAGAGCTTCTCACAACAAGCATGAGGGTTTCAGATAGAACGCCCATATGCAAAGTGAGAGCGGGATTTGTGCATGTCTTGAACACAAACCGTTCTTTTGGATGATCCGTGTGAATCACTGATACGTCTCCAACGTATCTATAATTTTTGATTGTTCCATGCTATTATATTATCTATTTTGGATGTTTATGGGCTTTATTATGCACTTTTATATTATTTTTCGGACTAACCTATTAACCTAGAGCCCAGTGCCAGTTTCTGTTTTTTCCTTGTTTTAGAGTATCACAGAAAAGGAAAATCAAACGGAGTCCAATTGACCTGAAACTTCACGGAACTTATTTTTGGACCAGAAGAAGCCCAGGGAGTATCGAAGATGGACCAGGAGAGTCCCGGGCTGCCCACGAGGGTGGGGGCGCACCCACCCCCCTGGGAGCGCCCCCAGCCTCGTGGACAGCCCGGAGAACCACCGACATACTTCTTCCTCCTATATATACCCATATACCCTAAAAACTTCAAGGAGCACAATAGGTCGGGAGTTCCCCCGCCAGAAGCCTCCGTAGCCACCGAAAACAAATCTAGACCCGTTCCAGCACCCTGCCGGAGGGGGGAACCCCTCTCCAGTGGCCATCTTCATCATCCCGGCGCTCTCCATGATGAGGACGGAGTAGTTCACCCTCGGGGCTGAGGGTATGTACCAGCAGCTATGTGTTTGATCTCTCTCTCTCTCTTGTGTTCTTGAGGTGGTACGATCTTGATGTATCGCGAGCTTCGCTATTATAGTTGGATCTTCTGATGTTTCTCCCCCTCTGCTCTCTTGTAATGGATTTAGTTTTCCCTTTGAAGTTATCTTATCGGATTGAGTCTTTAAGGATTTGAGAACACTTGATGTATGTCTTGTCGTGCTTATCTGTGGTGACAATGGGATATCACGTGATCCACTTGATGTATGTTTTGGTGATCAACTTGCGGGTTCCGCCCATGAACCTATGCATAGGGGTTGGCACATGTTTTCGTCTTGACTCTCTGGTAGAAACTTTGGGGCATGCTTTGAAGTACTTTGCATTGGTTTGAATAGATGAATCTGAGATTGTGTGATGCATATCGTATAATCATACCCACGGATACTTGAGGTGACATTGGAGTATCTAGGTGACATTAGGGTTTTGGTTGATTTGTGTGTTAAGGTGTTATTCTAGTACGAACTCTATGATAGATTGAACGGAAAGAATAGCTTCATGTTATTTTACTACAGACTCTTGAATAGATCGATTAGAAAGGATAACTTTGAGGTGGTTTCGTACCCTACCATAATCTCTTCGTTTGTTCTCCGCTATTAGTGACTTTGGAGTGACTCTTTGTTGCATGTTGAGGGATAGTTATATGATCCAATTATGTTATTATTATTTAGAGGACTTGCACTAGTGAAAGTATGAACCCTAGGCTTTGTTTCAACTCATTGCAATACCGTTTGTGCTCACTTTTATCATTAGTTACCTTGCTGTTTTTATATTTTCAGATTACAAAAACCTTTATCTACCATCCATATTGCACTTCTATCACCATCTCTTCGCCGAACTAGTGCACCTATACAATTTACCATTGTATTGGGTGTGTTGGCGACACAAGAGACTCTTTGTTATTTGGTTGCAGGGTTGTTTGAGAGAGACCATCTTCATCCTACGCCTCCCACAGATTGATAAACCTTAGGTCATGCACTTGAGGGAAATTTGCTACTGTCCTACAAACCTCTGCACTTGGAGGCCCAACAACATCTACAAGAAGAAGGTTGTGTAGTAGATATCAAGCTCTTTTCTGGCGCAGTTGCCGGGGAGGTTAGCGCTTGAAGGTATATCTTTGGATCTTGCAATCGAATCTTTTAGTTTCTTGTTTTATCACTAGTTTAGTTTATAAAAGAAAACTACAAAAAATGGAATTGAGGGTACCTCATATGCTTCATATTTTTAATATCTATCATGAAAATAAGGATTCTGATAATTGTGCTCAAGTGCTAGAAGAAGAATGCATTAGAATGTTTGGCACTAAATATTTGAATGATGAGCATGATTGCAATGTTGTTAGAATGAACTCCTTGAATATCCATGATGCTAATGATATGCAAAGCCACAAGCTTGGGGAAGCTATGTTTGATGAAGATGATATTTTTTGTCCCCCAAGTTTTGATGAGAAAATTTATTATGATGAAAGCATGCCTCCTATTTATGATGATTATATTGATGAAATTGGATTTGGAGAGGTCATGACTTTATTTTGTGATGAATCCACTATTTCGGAAGAGGTTCCAATTGATTATGAGAACAAAGTTGCTATCTATGATGATTATTGTGATGACATGTATGGTATAAAAAATAATGATAACCATGAAACTTGTCATCATGATTTTAGTTTTCAATTGGATTATGCCTCACATGATAGTTATTTTGTTGAGTTTGCTCCCACTACTATTCATGAGAAGAAATTTGCTTATGTGGAGAGTAATAAAAATTCCATGCTTGTAGATCATGAAAAGAATGCTTTATGTGATGGTTATATTGTCGAATTCATTCATGATGCTACTGAAAATTATTATGAGGGGGGAACATATGCTTGTAGGAATTGCAATAATATCAAGTTTCCTCTCTACATGTTGAAAATCTTGAAGCCATACTTGTTTTGCCTTCCTATGCTAGTTGATTATTGTTCCTATAAGTTGTTTGCTCATAAAATTCCTATGCATAGGAAGTGGGTTAGACTTAAATGTGCTAGTCATATTCTTCTTGATGCTCTCTTTATGTTTTAATTCTTATCTTTTATGTGAGCATCATTGAAATCATCATGCCTAGCTAGGGGCGTTAAACGATAGCGCTTGTTGGGAGGCAACCCAATTTTATTTATGTTCATTGCTTTTTGCTCCTGTTTAGTAATAAATAATTCATCTAGCCTCTGTTTAGATGTGGTTTTATGTTTTAATTAGTGTTTGTGCCAAGTAGAACCTTTGGGAAGACTTGGGTGAAGTCTTTGTGATCTTGCTGTAAAAAACAGAAACTTTAGCGCTCACGAGAATTGCTGCCATTTTTTATTGGAGAGTGTTATTTAGTTAACTATTTTTGCAGATGATTAACATATAAATTCCTCACGTTCAGAAATTTATTTTAGAATTTTTTTGGTTCCAGAAGTATACGTTTGATCCAGATTACTACAGACTGTTCTATTTTTGACAGATTCTGTTTTATATGTGTTGTTTGCTTATTTTGATGAATCTATGAGTAGTATCGGAGGGTATGAACCATAGAGAAGTTGGAATACAGTAGATATTACACCAATATGAATTTAGAATGAGTTCATTATAGTAACTTGAAGTGGTGTTTTGTTTTCTTTTGCTAACGGAGCTTACGAGTTATCTGTTAAGTTTTGTGTTGTGAAGTTTTCAAGTTTTGGGTAAAGATTCGATGGACTATGGAATAAGGAGTGGCAAGAGCCTAAGCTTGGGGATTCCCAAGGCACCCCAAGGTAATATTCAAGGACAACCAAAAGCCTAAGCTTGGGGATGCCCCGGAAGGCATCCCCTCTTTTGTCTTCATTCATCGGTAACTTTACTTGGAGCTATATTTTTATTTACCACATGATATGTGTTTTGCTTGGAGCGTCATTTTATTTTATTTAGTTTTGCTTGATGTTTGAATAAAATACCAAGATCCTAAATTCTTAAATGTTATAGAGTCTTCACATAGTTGCATAATTATTCAACTACTCATTGATCTTCACTTATATCTTTTGGAGTAGTTTGTCGTTTGCTCTAGTTCTTCACTTATATCTTTTTAGAGCACGGCGGTGGTTTTATTTTGAAGAAATAATTGAACTCTCATGCTTCACTTATATTATTTTGAGAGTATTTAGAACAGAATGGTAATTTGATTTGGTTATGAAACTAGTCCTAATATGATAGGCATTCAAGAGGGATATAATAAAAACTTTCATATAAAGTGCTTTGAATACTATGAGAAGTTTGATACTTGATGATTGTTTTGAGATACAAAGATGGTATTATTAGAGTCGTGCTAGTTGAGTAATTTTGAATTTGAGAAATACTTGTGTTGAAGTTTGCAAGTCCCGTAGCATGCACGTATGGTAAACGTTGTGTAACAAATTTGAAACATGAGGTGTTATTTGATTGTCTTCCTTATGAGTGGTGGTCGGGGACGAGCGATGGTCTTTTCCTACCAATCTATCCCCCTAGGAGCATGCGCTTAATACTTGGTTTTTGATGACTTGTAGATTTTTGCAATAAGTATGTGAGTTCTTTATGACTAATGTTGAGTCCATGGATTATACGCACTTTCACCTTTCCATCATTGCTAGCCTCTTCGGTACCGTGCATTGCCCTTTCCCACCTTGAGAGTTGGTGCCGCCGGTGCATCCAAACCCCGTGATATGATACACTCTGTCACACATAAACCTCCTTATATCTTCCTCAAAACAGCCACCATACCTACCTATTATGGCATTTCCATAGTCATTCCAAGATATATTGCCATGCAACTTTCCAGCGTTCCGTTCATCATGACACACATCATCATTTTCATATTTCCTTGAATGATCATGTAGTTGACATCGTATTTGTGGCAAGGCCACCATGCATAATTTATCATACATGTCACTCTTGATTCATTGCCCATCCCGGTACACCGCCGGAGGCATTCATATAGAGTCATACTTTGTTCTAGTATCGAGTTGTAATCTTTGAGTTGTAAATAAATAGGAGTGTGATGATCATCATTAATAGAGTGATTGTCCCAAAAAAAGGCCAAAAAAGAAAGGCCAAATAAAAAATAAAAAATAAAAGGGACAATGCTACTATCCTTCATACTTGTGCTTCAAAGTAGCACCATGATCTTCATGATAGAGAGTCTCTTGTTTTGTCACTTTCATATACTAGTGGGAAATTTTCATTATAGAACTTGGCTTGTATATTCAAACAATGGGATTCCTCAAATGCCCTAGGTCTTCATGAGCAAGCAAGTTGGATACACACCCACTTAGTTTCTTTTGTTGAGCTTTCATACATTTATATCTCTAGTGCATCCGTTGCATGGCAATCCCTACTCCTTGCATTGACATCAATTGATGGGCATCTCCCTAGCCCATTTATTAGCCGCGTCAATGTGAGACTTTCTCCTTTTTGTCTTCTCCACATAACCCCCTCATTATATTCTATTCCACCCATAGTGCTATATCCATGGCTCACGCTCATGTATTGCGTGAAAGTTGGAAAAGGTTTGAGATTACTAAAGTACGAAACAATTGCTTGGCTTGTCATCAGGGTTGTGCATGATGAGAGCATTCTTGTGTGACAAAAATGGAGCATGACCAAACTATATGATTTTGTAGGGATGAACTTTCTTTGGCCATGTTATTTTGAGAAGACATGATTGCTTAGTTAGTATGCTAGAAGTATTATTATTTTTATGTCAATATTAAACTTTTGTCTTGAATCTTATGGATCTGAATATTCTTGCCACAATAAAGAGAACTACACGGATAAAAATGTTAGGTAGCATTCCACATCAAAAATTATGTTTTTATCATTTACCTACTTGAGGACGAGCAAGAATTAAGTTTGGGGATGTTGATACGTCTCCAACGTATCTATAATTTTTGATTGTTCCATGCTATTATATTATCTGTTTTGGATGTTTATGGGCTTTATTATGCACTTTTATATTATTTTTGGGACTAACCTATTAACCTAGAGCCCAGTGCCAGTTTCTGGTTTTTCCTTGTGTTAGAGTATCACAGAAAAGGAAAATCAAACGGAGTCCAATTGACCTGAAACTTCACAGAACTTATTTTTGGACCAGAAGAAGCCCACGGCGTATCGGAGATGGACTAGGAGAGTCCTGGGCTGCCCACGAGGGTGGGGGTGCGCCCACCCCTTGGGTGCGCCCCCTGCCTCGTGGACAGCCCGGAGATCCACCGACGTACTTCTTCCTCCTATATATACCCATATACCCTAAAAACTTCGAGGAGCACAATAGATCGGGAGTTCCACCGCCAGAAGCCTCCGTAGCCACCGAAAACAAATCTAGACCCGTTCTGGCATCCTCCCGGAGGGGGGAACCCCTCTCCGATGGCCATCTTCATCATCCCGGCGCTCTCCATGACGAGGAGGGAGTAGTTCACCCTCGGGGCTGAGGGTATGTACCAGTAGCTATGTGTTTGATCTCTCTCTCTCTCGTGTTCTTGAGGTGGTACAATCTTGATGTATCGCGAGCTTTGCTATTATAGTTAGATCTTATGATGTTTCTCCCCCTCTACTCTCTTGTAATGGATTGAGTTTTCCCTTTGAAGTTATCTTATCGGATTGAGTCTTTAAGGATTTGAGAACACTTGATGTATGTCTTGCCGTGCTTATGTGTGGTGACAATGGGATATCACGTGGTCCACTTGATGTATGTTTTGGTAATCAACTTGCGGGTTCCGCCCATGAACCTATGCATAGGGGTTGGCACATGTTTTCATCTTGACTCTTTGGTAGAAACTTTGGGGCACTCTTTGAAGTACTTTGTGTTGGTTTGAATAGATGAATATGAGATTGTATGATGCATATTGCATAATCATACCCACGGATACTTGAGATGACATTGGAGTATCTAGGTGACATTAGGGTTTTGGTTGATTTGTGTCTTAAGGTGTTATTCTAGTACAAACTCTATGATAGATTGAACGGAAAGAATAGCTTCACGTTATTTTACTACGGACTCTTGAGTAGATCGACCAGAAATGATAGCTTTGAGGTGGTTTCGTACCCTACCATAATCTCTTCATTTGTTCTCCGCTATTAGTGACTTTAGAGTGACTCTTTGTTGCATGTTGAGGGATAGTTATATGATCCAATTATGTTATTATTGTTGAGAGGACTTGCACTAGTGAAATTATGAACCCTAGGCCTTGTTTCAACTATTGCAATACCGTTTGTGCTCACTTTTATCATTAGTTACCTTGCTGTTTTTATATTTTCAGATTACAAAAACCTTTATCTACCATCCATATTGCATGTGTATCACCATCTCTTCGCCGAACTAGTGCACCTATACAATTTACCGTTGTATTGGGTGTGTTGGGGACACAAGAGACTCTTTGTTATTTCATTGCAGGGTTGTTTGAGAGAGACCATCTTCATCCTACGCCTCCCACAGATTGATAAACCTTAGGTCATCCACTTGAGGGAAATTTGCTACTGTCCTACAAACCTCTGCACTTGGAGGCCCAACAACGTCTACAAGTAGATGGTTGTGTAGTAGACATCAATCACTAGAGGGGTGGCGCAGTACTATTTGATTTGATAGCGGGCGGTGCAGTTCTCGATACGGCTTTAATGCAGATGAGGGAGAGGGTAGCGGTTCCCGAAATGTTGAACGGCCAATGATGCATCCTCCTTCAATTAGCATCGTGTGAATGCATGATGGAAGTAATGGGAGGACCGGGAAAAGAGGCAACACGATGTGAATGCAACGCAGTTTGCACTCATATAAAGGCGCTCCTCCATTACAATGCATCTACCACATTGTACGCACCTAAGCATTTGCCTAAGCACCTACACTAATAAGCACAAAAATGTCCACTCCAGACCAATGGTGGCGATGCGCGCGAGCAGCCAGCGGCTGTGCCAGATGGTCCACGACACCGGCCTGCAGCATGGCACTATGGATCGTCTCCATACGGTGTTGGCGACCGGCTGGTGGATGGCTTCCGTTGACGCCAGCTACGACTCTCAGTTGGACCAGATGATCATTCACAACACCAACAGGTTCACCGTCATCAAGAAACTTGCAGACGACATCGTCGTACTCCTCCAGCCCGCATGCCCAGGCTCCTCATTGACTGCCACCCTAATCAGCCTCCATGGGCGGAACCTCTTTGAAGCATTGGTGTCCCTGCGACTGCCCGCCGACACCACGAAGAATGTCCACCTGGAGGTCGCGCTCGCCGCGAGGCGCCTCGCCCTGCAAGAAACCGTCGACCTACACATCCATGTGTATGAACGAATCGTGTGCATAGGTATCTACAAGGCCAGTGAGGACGCTACAACGTTGGCCTTCTTCAGCCGGCTGGAAGCCTTGGATGCCTTAGTTGAGAAGCACCTTGACCTTGCCACACAAGCCGCCGCTCCTTAGCCGTCGGTCGGTGGCCCGGCTGGCGCACTGAGTTGAGGAGGAGGAGGTCGTATGTTGATGGATGCATCTTTCTTCTTGCCTCCTGTAACCACCACTGCGATCGCATCATCATGGCCTTAATTCTTATTTTTCTATTGCATTCTCGTTCCAGTCAATACAGACATGTGCGATCCCTTTGCTCAATACAGACATGTCCATTCCAGTCTTATTTTGATTGGCTTGAATGATGGTCTATCCCGCCGTTAGGCGCCGCAGCGCGCTGTGCTCGTCGTTAGGCGCCGCGCGGCGCGCTCTGCTTGCGTCCGTCGGCGCGCTCTGCTCGCGTCTGTCGGTGCGCTCAGTTTGTGGACAGCTTTTCCTAGCGCATTCAACAGCTATATGCATATATATATATATATGGTTGCTCGCCATAGAGGCGACCACGGAGCGCTCTGCTTGTGTCCCTCCGTGCGCGCTCTGCCAACGGTTGGGCGTGCGCACGATCACGTCGGGGCCCCCGTATGCATGCGGTTGCATCGCGCATGTTGCCACGCGATGCAGTTACGTGCGGCACGCTAGAGTTACGCGCTGCAAATTAGAACTGCCATCAGGGCCTGCCGATATAACTGGTCGTCCGGCTTCCCCTTTAATTCTCGTGGCCATTAAACCTTAGTCTCTTCAACCTTTCGATCGCGCCCCACAACACAACAAGCACACCCACGATAACACATAGAGAGGGGATGTCCGGCGGCGCTCCAATGGAGTTCGGCGAGCATAGAGTGGAGACCCACGCGAGGGAGACGGATCTCTCGGTGGTGTACACCATCGACTCGGCCATGGTGGATGACTACATCAACAGCGTTGAGCAGTTGCTTGCTGGAGACAAGTACAAGGTGGTCGGCATTGACCTCCAGTACACTGCCGGTCGTCCCAGCATAGATCAGAAGGTTGTCGTCGCCCAGTTGTGCGTGCGCCATCATGTCCTCATCTACCACTACTGCATGGCCACAGAGCCTTGCGACAGGTTTGTCAACAGCACGATGTAAAAGCGCTCAGTGTTATGGGTTTGGCCTACAAGAACCTTGTCAAAATCCGTGAACACTACATGTTCTGGGGTAGCATGAAGGACTCCCTGGTCGAACTCGCCTCGGCCATCATTGACCCCTACTACGAAAAGATGAAGCAGGATGCCCAGAGAACAAGTACCATATCCTAGCACAGGGCCTGGATGCGGCAACTAGATGAACCTCACCTCAGGTTTGCGGCCAAGAGCGTGTACACATGCTACGAGATGTACAGGCGGATCATTGACATGAGGAAGTGCCTCATTACCCAAATCGACGGGCCCGGATCGAGCCACAAGCAGAGCAAGCAGCGTCACAAGAAGTAGATGATGACTAGATGATCGTTTATGCTAGCTAATCATGCATGTAATATATAATTTACTTTATTGGTGTGTGGAAATGTCATGTGTGTAGTAGCCACCTATGTAATTGTGCATGTAATAGTTTACTTTGGTGTGTGCAAATGCCATGGTTGTAGTAGCCACCTATGTAAGTGGATGCTTAATTTGGTTATGCAAGCATGTCCTTATAAGTGTGTGTGTGTGTGTGTGTGTGTGTGTGTGTTGTTCTGTATGCAATCCCATCACACAACACACACGTCTTATTAGCAGCAACCGTTTGTGTTCTTATCGGTCTACAGAGACATTTCTGATTACAGACCTGTTTGCCGCGTATCACACACATCTTGTTAAGTTGAACCGTTTCTATTCTAATGTCTCAAAGCAAATAGTTCATCCGAGTGAATCGCATGATGTATATCGCACACACCTTTGATATGGCTTACCATCACAAACAGTTCATCCGAGTGAACCGTATGTTGTGTATCGCACACGCCTCCATCTGGCTGCCCGTTTCTTTTGTACCTCCTCATCGCAAACAGTTCATTGAACTGAACCATGTGCCCTTCATCACACACGCAACTAAAACATGAACCATGTTTGATGCATCCATCATCGGAAACGTTTTACACATTTCTAATGGTTTTCATACAGCACCGTTTGCGATTATGGCATCACACATAGTTTCTCAAAGGGTCTCTGATCGTAGTTGAAAGGATCGATATGGTTGACTAGAGGGGGTGATAGGCAACTACCAATTTTTAGCTTTTCTTTACCAAATTAAACTTTGCATCAAAGTAGGTTGTCTAGATGTGCAACTAGGTGAACAACCTATATGATGCAATAACAACAAGCATACAAGCAAGCAAGAGAAGTAACACTACAAGGCTTGCACAAGTAAAGGTAAGAGATAACCAAGAGTGGATCCGGTGAAGACGAGGATGTGTTACCGAAGTTCCTTCCTTTTGAGGGGAAGTACGTCTCCGTTAGAGCGGTGTGGAGGCACAATGCTCCCCAAGAAGCCACTAGGGCCACTGTATTCTCCTCACGCCCTCACACAATGCGAGATGCCGTGATTCCACTATCGGTGCCCTTGAAGGCGGCGACCGAACCTTTACAAACAAGGTCGGGGCAATCTCCACAACTTAATCGGAGGCTCCCAACAAAACCATGAAGCTTCACCACAATGGACTATGGCTCCGCAGTGACCTCAACTGTCTAGGGTGCTCAAACACCAAAGAGTAACAAGATCCGCTAGGGATGAGTGGGGGAATCGAAAATCCCTTGGTGGAAGTGTAGATCGGGGCCTTCTCAACTACTCCCGAGCAAATCAACAAGTTTGATTGGCTAGAGAGATAGATCGGGCGAAAATGGAGCTTGGAGCATTTAATGGAGCTTGAGCAATAAATGGAGCTTGGGGAGGAAGAGGTATGTCAAAGAGAAGAAGGGGACTCCCTTTTATAGTGGGGGAAACAATCCAACCGTTGCCCCCCACCAACCAGCCCCGCACAGGGCGGTACTACCGCTGAGAGGGGCGGTACTACCGCCAGGACAGCGGTACTGCCGCGCCAGCCAGCGGCACTGCCGTGCAAAGGAGACTAGTAAGAAAGGACCCAACCGCGGTACTACCGCGGTGGTAGGGACGGCACTACCGCTCCTAGAACGGTACTACCGCCTCTACAACTGCGACTAGTGCCGCAAAACCCGACATGAGAAAAAGACCTCTCGAATCGAGGCGGTAGGAGCCAGACTGCCCAGTGGTACTATGGCAGCGGGGTCACGGGCGGTACTACCGCTGTGGAGCAGTACTGCCGCTTGTGACTCTTCGGCCGTACTACCGCCGGCAGTGCGGTACTACCGCTGGGACGCATAAGAGAGAGAGAATCTCTCAAAGATGTTGAGGACAAGACGGAGGTGCCAGGCACCCCAGCGGTACTACTGCTGTGGAGCCTCGGGCGGTACTACCGCTGTGGAATGGTACTGCCGCTTGTGGCTCCTTAGCAGTACTACCGCTGGGTGCGCAGTACTACCGCTTGGACCCAGACAGGACAAAGAAGAGAGGAGAGAACTCTACAATGGAATGGAAAAGCTCGGCGGGTGAGAAGCTGATGTGTACGTGATGATTCCACCCATGCAATACCCCAGCGGACCCCCTCTTGATAGTACGGTGCCCTCTACGCAACTAGTCCACCATGAAAGAAACGAAAGAGCTACACCGTCTTGAAATACACTCCGAGGGGAAGAAAGTGTCTCGTGCCAGGGGAGAATCTGTGAATTATTCAAAGCACAAGATTAGTCTGCAAACATGTTGTCATCAATCACCAAAACTACCTTGAGAGAGATATGCCGTAACAATCTCCCCCTTTTTGGTGGATTGATGACAACTAGGGATTTGCGCAAGGAAAAGAAATAAAATGAAGAAAACTAAGAACTACAAAATATAGACGGGCTCCCCCAGAATGTGTGCACCTGGATATGGCAAGACACACACATTCGGATCAACACTCCCCCTATATTTTATAGTCCAACAATACTAAGCACAAGATATATGAGAGAAGATAATAAATAGGACAAGCATGGATCTCATAATAAACTACAGTACTCTGAATAGACATAAGTAATAAGGTAGCGATAGGGAGCATATGTCTCACATCATATGTCTAGAACTTAGGTCTCACACCAAACCAAACCAAATAAAGACACCGAGAGAACACACAAGAACCCACAAGATGACTCAAAGCACGGCAACAAACACAAATCCCTACACTCTCTCCCCCTTTGGCAGCAAGACACCAAAAAGGGCAAGGAGTGATGCTACGACTCCAGGTGATGGGAAGATGAAGATCTCGAACATCACATCTCTGCATCTTCATCGTGGGTCGAAAACTGCTCGGCATCGGAGTCGGTCCAAGGGCAATGCTGATGAATCCATTCCTCCTCTTCAGTGATCTGACCCTTAGACCCACTGGCAACTGTTGCTCCCATCTGACGCATGAGCTCCTTGTGGCGCGTCCTGGCATGCTTCTCTGCCACATGAGTCATGTACTAACCATGAGACTCCATGCAGAAAAGCTTCTTCATCTTGCGCTTAAGCTTCTGTGCCCACGACGGTTCTGTACTAGAGGGGCCAAAGTCCTCCTCATGATCATCAGTAGTAGCCCCACCCTCGGTCCCCATGGCAGCAGCAGCAGCAGACGGATCCCCCATGGCAGCAGCAGCAGACGGACCCCCTGTGGCAGCAGTAGCAGATGGACCCCCTGTGTGAGGCGCTGTCCAATTGTCCTTCTTCCTCAGACGCTTGATCTCATGAGAAACCAAGTCTCCAGTTTCTAGCAACACTCTGGGATAAGTCTGTGCCCAGGCCCTCTCAATGAGCCTCATGATGAATGGACCATATATAGGGCACTTGCGCTCAGACACGGCAGAGAGAAGTTCAGACCACATGACATGAGAAATATCCAGGCTCTCTCCAGTGCTTGCTTCCTTCTCATGCTGACAGAAAAGGAGCATGTCCACGAGGTAAGAGTGGACCATATCCAGATTCCCGATCCGAGGGAAGAGAGTCTCACGGAAGATGCGATGAAGAATGTCCAGATATGGAGATAGCTCATAGGTCTTCTTCTCAGTTACTGGCTGAACTTTCACAGTGCAGTAGGGCCAAAGGGCTTGCTTGTGGGTGGTCGTAGCATTGCGGTGAGGGCGGAAACCGACAGGAGTCTCAAGCCCATGATCCACCACATCAAGTAACTCCATGAAAGCCTTCCACTTGACAGAAAGCAGCTTGCCATTGGTCATCCATGTCAGAGTCCTGTCGACATCCCTCCCAAGATGGACGGTGGCATAGAATTGAGCCACCAAATCCGCATCGAAATCCTTGTTGAATTGCATGATCCTGAGAACGTTCAGCTGAGTGCACATCTGAAGGGCTTCGCCAAAGTACTCCGGGTCCTTCTCCATAGCATCAGTGTCAATGGAGCGAACATCAACAAACAGATTCTTCTTGGCCTTGATCACATCAAAGTAGATGGCAAACTGAAAACGGTTCCAGAACGGGCGGTTGACCAAAGTGGGTTCTTGGTCCACCGCATAGGGGTTGCGGCGACGCTTCTCCCAAAACTCCTTGTTGGTCATCTCAGTCACAGTATTCCCCTTTGGCTTGTTGGTGGATCACTTCGATTGCTGAGGAGGTGGAGGAACACTTGCAGATGCACTTGCTGGAGGCAGTTGGGTGCTCGAGGAACCACCGGCTGGCTCTGAGGTGCGGTAGCATTTTGATGTAGCACGCCCGGGGTTGATACAGCGACCTTGCTGCTCGGAATGGTCATCACCTGGAGCCAAACACAAGAACACGCAAAACAACCAGAAAGAACGAGCATAAGCTAACAAACTCAAGAAAAATGATCAAGGTAAGGCAGGAAAATGATGGAATTTGGCATGCAGCTGTAGTACCGTGACATGCCTGCAGTAGTACCGCCCCAAGCGGTAGTACCGCCCCAAAGAGAGCGGTAGTACTGCTTGAGGTCAAGCGGTAGTACCGCTCCAATGAGAGCGGTAGTACTGCTCGAGGCGGAGAAACAGCAGTTTCCTACAGCACGAGGCGGTGAAACAGCGGTTTCCTACTACCATGGCCAGATCCGGCACTACCGGCCTACCAAATTCAAAAATATTCCTACCAAACTCTAATCGAGATAGTCTAGTTGCCTTCTCCAACCAACTCAAGCCTAGATTTGGCCAAAAATCTAGAGATGCAACCACCATTGCCCCTAAGAAACAAGATCTGAAAACGAGACAAAAGGAAAGAAGGAACGGGGGCAATACCGGCATCCATGGCAAGAGAACGAGGTGGGGATCGACACCACCAAAGGAAATGGAGAGGGACGCCCCAGAGATGGAGATCCACCGGAGCCCTCCCGCGGCGAGTGGAGGCTGGAGAGAGGAAGAGAAAAGAGGGGGCGAAGTGAATTGGTATGGGGGAGAAGAAACCTCCCCCTGCCCCGACTTAACCCCCTGGTCTCGTCCCTCAGCGGTAGTACCATGCTGGGGGGCGGTAGTACTGCTTACGAGCGGTAGTACCGCGCACCACCAGCGGTAGTACCGCCCAGCACGCCACGGCAACTAAACAAACAAGGCTTTTAGCTCGAAGGAAATACAAAACGGCAAGAAAAGAGAGCAAGAAAAGAGAGCACATGAGCACACGAGAAATGACACACCTCTTCGAAAGAGGGCGGTGGCCGAGGCCACCTATGTTTGAGTTAAGAGGTATGGCGCCGCGAAGATTTTAACCTTGGGCCCATGACCAAAACTCGTCTTTGAAACACAAATACCATCAACAATGGCTAAAGTGAAAGACTTGATCAATTTATGCATAATGGGGGAGGGAGAGTTCATTGAGAGAACAACACTCCCCCTATGTCCATGCCTACACCTTAACTAGACAACAAATTGAGCGCGGTGGGGTGTGAAAGGGTTCAAGCCACATTGCTCGAATCAATGATATTTAGCTCATGCCTTAACTCGTGAAATCTTGCTTCATCCAAGGGCTTCGTGAAAATATCTGCAAGGTTGTCATGAGTGTTGACATAGTTGAGCTCGATCTCTCCTCGCCTAATGTGATCCCGGATGAAGTGATACCGAATCTCAATATGCTTCGTCTTGAAGTGTTGCACCGGGTTGAGAGAGATCTTGATGGCACTTTCATTGTCACACCAAAGAGGCGCTTTGTCACAAGTGACACCGTAATCCTTTAAAGTTTGCCTCATCCATAGGAGTTGTGCACAACAACTACCGGCGGCAACATACTCCGCCTCAGTGGACGAGAGAGACACATACTTTGCTTTTTGGAAGACCAACTTACCAAAGAGCAACCAAGGAATTGGCACCCTCCGGAAGTGGACTTCCTATCCACTTTGTCTCCCGCCCAATCGGCATCCGAGTACCCTACAAGCTTGAAGTTTGATCCTCTTGGGTAACATAAGCCAAAGTTTGGGGTATGAGCCAAATATTGAAAGATTCGTTTGACCGCCACATAGTGACTTTCCTTAGGTGCGGATTGAAACCGTGCACAAATTCCCACACTCAACATGATGTCCGGTCTAGATGCACAAAGGTAAAGCAAGGATCCAATCATGGAACGATATACCTTTTGATCCACCACTTTACCATTGGGATCTAAGTCAAGTTGGCGCTTGGTGGGCATTGGAGTGGAGGCCGGCTTGACGTCACTTAGCTTGAATCGTTTGAGCATGTCTTGAGTGTATTTGGATTGATTGATGAAGGTTCCTTCTCTTCTTTGCTTCACTTCGAACCCTAGAAAGAACTTCAACTCTCCCATGGAGGACATCTCGAACTTTGAGGTCATGAGAGCGGAAAATTCCTCACTGAAAGCTTTGTCAGGAGAGCCAAAGATAATATCATCAACATATAATTGGCACACAAACAACTCCCCTTTGACCTTCTTAGTAAAAAGAGTGGGGTCGATTAGTCCAACTTCAAAACCACAGTCTTGTAACAACTCGGTAAGGTGGTCATACCACGCACGTGGGGCTTGTTTAAGGCCATAGAGTGCCTTATCGAGTTGATACACATGATCGGGAAAGTAGGGATCCTCGAACCCGGGGGGTTGCTTGACGTAAACCAACTCATTAATAGGACCATTAAGAAAAGCACTCTTCACATCCATTTGTTGTAACTTAAAGTTATGATGAGAAGCATATGCAATCAACATGCGAATGGATTCAAGACGAGCAACGGGAGCAAAGGTTTCACTGTAGCCTTGTGCTACCAAACGAGCCTTGTTGCGAATGATAATCCCAAGGGCATCTTGCTTGTTCTTGAATATAAATTGGTTCCTATGACATTGTGATTCCCAGTCGGTCTTGGCACCAATCTCCACACTTTGTTGCGCTCGAAGTTGTTGAGTTCTTCATGCATGGCATTGAGCCAATCCGGATCTTCTAGCGCTTCATAGACCTTGTGGGGTTCCTGTAAGTGCATCTAGTGCCACCCCTAGTTGGTTTTGGAGTATTGACGACAAACCAAGTTGAGGGACTAATGTATTTGTGAGAATTGCAGGATAACACAGGAAGAAGTCCCTCATTGATTCGGTTTTCCTACCAGAGATGACCCCTAAAAATGTATGAAGACATTGAAGTCAAAGGTGGTATATGAAGACATTCACATTGAAGACTATGACAAGAGAAGACACCGCATGAAGCCTATGGAGCTCGAAGACTTAGATCTTTCGTAGTTCTTTTTATTCTTTGTTGAGTCATAGGAACCACCGTACTGTTAAGTGGGGTCCAAGAGAACCAGTCAGAATGACTGAAGTGATGCTTAACTAAAACCCATGTCTTCGAGTGAAGACTATGAGAGCGAATCTTGTCCAGAGTCGGACAAGTCAGCTTTGCTTGTAGCCCAAGTAAAGTTGTCGTGTGGGTTTGAAATCTGACCGTTGGAACACGTGTCAGTTCCTTAGTGACCCAGGGTCATTTTGGACAAATCAAGTCGGGTTGCCTAGTGGCTATAAATAGCCCACCCCCTACAACCATAAACGGTTGGCTGCTCAGAGTTAGTGTACGGCTTTTGTCGTTTGAGAGCAACCCACCTCGAAGCCTTTGAGAGAGAATTCCTTGCGAGGATAAAGCCCTAACCACCCAAAGCCAAAGAGAATTAGGCATCACTTAAGTCTTCTTGTCTGTGTGATCTGAAGACTTATTACACTTGAGGACTGTGAATCCTCCAGCCGGTTAGGCGTCGCGTTCTGAGCATCCAAGAGACATTGTGGATCGCCGGTGAACAAAGTCTATGAAGGTTTGGGAGTCTACCTTGAAGACTTACCAGAGTGATTGGGCGAGGTCTGTGTGACCTTAGCTCAAGGGGAATACGGTGAGGACTGGGTGTCCTGAGCTACGTGTTCAGGACTGGGTGTTCGGGACTGTGAGTCCTTAGGTTTAAATACCTAGCCGCCCTAACCAGACGTACAGTTGTCACAGCAACTGGAACTGGTCCAACAAATCATTGTCTTCAACGTGTCACTGGTTTCATCCTTTCCTTCCCTTAACTTACTGTTGGTCCTTGTGAAGTCATTGTATGATTGCGCTATCTTTTTATCTTCACTGAGTGACTGCGTGTTCTGTTTGGCTTCATAATATCTTCCTACCTGATCCTTACTACATTGCTACTATTAGTCATTGTGCTTTCACTCCATTGAATACTTGACTATGGTTTGCCTAGTGTAGTCTACCTTCCGCTGCATGGTAATAGGTTTATTTCTATCGTTTGTCTTCATAACTTCCACGTTTTGAAGACTTTCATAAAAATTGCCTATTCACCCCCCTCTAGTCGATATAACGCACTTTCAATTGGTATCAGAGCAAGGTACTCCCTTGTTTTGTGTGATTCGGTTTAACCACCTAGAGTTTTAGCTATGTCGACTGCAGGGATAATTAAAGTCTCCGCTGCGTGCCCCGTCTTCGATGGAACTGAATATCCCTACTGGAAGAATAAGATGTGCATGCATCTTGAAGCCATTGACGTCGACCTATGGTATGTCGTCAAGAACGGCATTCCCAAGGCTGGAGAAGGTGTCACTACTGCTGACATCAAGAAGTTCGCTCAACTGGACTCTACTGCCAAGAATATCATCTGTGGTCATCTAACCAAAGGACAGTATGGCCGCATGAGTGCTTTGGAAACATCTAAGCTAGTCTGGGACTGGCTCTCCAAGGTCAACGAAGGCGTCTCAGCCCAGAGAGATCAGAGAATCAGTGTGCTTCGCAACCTCTTCAACCGCTTCAAGAGAAATGACAATGAGAATGTCCAGCTCACATTTGATCGACTCACTGACATCACGAATGAGCTTCAAGTCCTTGGCGCTACTGAGATCACCAAGCATGAAGTCGTCAAGACACTACTAAGATCACTTGATAGTTCGTTTGACACCCTAGCCCTGATGATTCAAGAACGTCCTGATTTCAAGACACTCGATCCGTCTGACATACTTGAGAGGCTCAACACACATGAGTTTCAGCTTTCTGAGAAAAGAGATATCTACGGTCCTAACTATGGGCGAACTCGTGCCTTGAAGGCAAAAGCTGTCTCCTATCTGAAGAAGAATCTGACAGCAGTTCTGATGATCCTGAAGACATTGGAAGGGAACTTGCTATGATTGTGAAGAAGTTCCAAAAATTCACTAAGAAGAAAGGTTTCAGAAAGTCTTCATGATCAAGCTCAAGGAATGATGAAGCTTCTACTCATGACTACAAGAAGAAAACATGTCACAAGTGCAAGAAACCTGGCCACTTCATCTCTGAGTGTCCTCAGTGGGACAATGAGAACAAAAAGAAGAAGAAGAGCAAGGAATATGACTCTGACGACAAGAAGAAGAAGAAATACTCAAAGTCTTCTTCCAAGTCTTCTTCAAAGTCTTCATCACACAAGAAGAGCTCATATGGCAAGGCACGTGCGTTTGTTGGCAAGGAAATGGATTCATAGGAGGAGTCTGCTTCTGAGGAGGCGGAGGTGGAGTCTGAGGAGGAGTCTGGTTCTGGCGTCGCAAGTCTGGCTACAACATACGTTGCCAAGTCCATCTTCAACACTGAAGACAATGACCTCATCACCGACACCGATGCAAATGACAAGGACTACTCCGCTCCTACCTACTGCTTCATGGCACGCGGTGCCAAGGTAAACACACGCACTACTCACTATCAAACATCCAGTGACGATGACTCTTATTGTGGTTCAAAACCCAGCTACAAAACACTTGCTAAAATTGCTACTGAACAACAAAAAGCCATGGAACATATTCAAAAACTGTTAGACAAAAGCGATGATCTGTTAGGCGCTGAAATGACTCGATCTAAGTCCTTAATTGAAGAAATAAAAAATCTTCATGTTAAGTATGAGGAACTTGAAAGTCGTCATGAAACGCTCTCAACAACTCATGAAAAACTTTCCTATGATTATCTTCAAAGGAAGCAAGATCTTGAGAAATTGAGAGCGGCTCATGAAGATCTTCAAAAGGAAAACGAGTCACTTCGCACCGAACAGATCAGCTCCGCTCAGGAAGGATTTGAACCACCGTGTCTTAAGTGCATTGAGCGTGATAATGCTACTACTGTTGCTGAATGTTCTACTGCTGCTACTGTTGCAATATCTTCAACTGTTGATGTGGGAACTAACCCCTCTGCTGAGGATTCCACTAATATTGCTGATGAGAATGCTAGGTTGAAGACATTGCTTGAAACAGGGATGTTCAAAAGTCTTAAAGGGCATCAGACACTATGTGATGTCCACAAAAAGCAGATCTTGAACCGAACCCGAGGAAAGAGGGTGTTGGGTTCGTAAGGAAAATGAATGTTGATGGCTCTTACTGGAAACTTGAGCAGTACCCCAAAACCACATGGGTTGCTGCAAAGGAATCTTCAACAGATCTATCCAATCTATCTGGATTTTCTTGTGCAAACCCCATTGTCATTGATGAATCCTTTGATGCAAACTATAAACTATTTAAGAATCAGAATGGTGAAGTGTTTGCCAGGTACATTGGTACTAACTGCAGGAATGGACCGCCTATGAAGAAGATCTGGGTTCCGAAAAAGTGTCTGGAGAATCTTCCTGTGAATGTCATCATGACACCACACGTGAAGAAGACAAACCTCAGACCACAGGCTTCATACGGTCCAAAGGCGTCATATAGACAGAGGACTCACCTAAGTCGCACTAACGCAAATGTTTTGCAGGGAAACCATACTCAGGCCTATGAATATGAGCGCGGTTCATCAAACCGCCATGTTCATAAGACCAAGACCTATTCTGCTTATTCTTATGAGTACTATTGTCCGCCTGCAAGACTTTTTGCTAGGGCTCCAAAGCCAAAGTTCTCAGACGCTGCACTTAGACTTATTGCTTCTAAGCCACCCTTGAAGATGTGGGTGGCTAAGAAAGCTTAACTCTCTTTTGCAGGGAAAGGTCTCCAGCAGAAAACCAAAATCGTCTGACGCTATTGCTAGGGACCTTAAACATCTTGTAGGGCACAAGATCAAATGCCCGAATGGTCTTACTATGTACTTCGTTCCTGAATCGCTTGCTACTCTCCCTATTAGTCCTAATCTGGATCTAAGCTTTCATAACCCACTGGTTCGTCAAATGTTTTTGCTTCACAATTATCTTCGTGAAGCCTATCCCCCTAACTGCACTGTAGGGTACGACACCAGCGTCTTCAGAATGGATTATTGATAGTGGGTGTACCAACCACATGACTGGCAAATGAAGCCTTCTTATGGACTCAACCTTACGTCCATCCGACAAGAGTCACATCACATTTGCTGACACTGGTAAAAGTAAGGCATTGGGTCTAGGTAGAGTTGCAATCTCAAAGGATCAACACATGGATAAAGTCATGCTTGTTGAATCCCTTGGATTCAACTTAATGTCTGTCTCAATGCTTTGCGATTTGAACATGATCGTAATATTTGGAAAATATCGCTGCCTTGTACTAATGGAATCTGACAAGTCTCTAGTGTTTGAAGGGTATCGGAAAGATGATTTGTACATGGTAGATTTTTCGGCAGGACCACAGCTTGCTGTATGTCTTCTAGCAAAGGCTTCAGAATGCTGGCTCTGGCATCGGAGGCTAGGGCATGCTGGCATGAGGAACCTCCACACCCTTGCAAATAAGAAGCATGTCATAGGCATCGAGGGCGTCAAGTTCAAGAAAGATCACTTATGCGGTGCTTGTGAAGCAGGGAAGATGATGAGTGAAAGTGCGTTATAACGACTAGAGGGGGGTGAATAGGCGATTTTTATGAAAGTCTTCAAAACGTGGAAGTTATGAAGACAAACGATAGAAATAAACCTATTACCCTGCAGCGGAAGGTAGACTGCACTAGGCAACCCATAGTCAAGTATTCAATAGAGTGAAAGCACAATGACTAATAGCAGCAATGTAGTAAGGATCAGGTAGGAAGATATTATGAAGCCAAACAAAACACGCAGTCACTCAGTGAAGATAAAAGATAGTGCAATCATACAATGACTTCACAAGGAGTAACAGTACGTAAAGAGAAGGGAAGGATGAAACCAGTGACTCGTTGAAGACAATGATGTGTTGGACCAGTATTAGTTGATGTGACAACTGTACGTCTGGTTAGGGTGGCTAGGTATTTAAACCTGAGGACACACAGTCTCGGACACCCAGTCCTGAACACGCAGCTCAGGACACCCAGTCCTCACCGTATTCCCCTTGAGCTAAGGTCACACAGACCTCGCCCAATCACTCTGGTAAGCCTTCATGGTAGACTCCCAAACCTTCACAGACTTTGTTCACCGGCAATCCACAATGTCTCTTGGATGCTCAGAACGCGACGCCTAACCGGCTGGAGGATTCACAGTCCTCAAGTGTAATAAGTCTTCAGATCACACAGACAAGAAGACTTAAGTGATGCCTAATTCTCTTTGGCTCTGGGTGGTTAGGGCTTTATCCTCGCAAGGAATTCTCTCTCAAGGGCTTCGAGGTGGGTTGCTCTCAAACGACAAAAGCCGTACACTAACTCTGAGCAGCCAACCGTTTTTGGTTGTAGGAGGTGGGCTATTTATAGCCACTAGGCAACCCGACCTGATTTGTCCGAAATGACCCTGGGTCACTAAGGAACTGACACGTGTTCCAACGGTCAGATTTCAAACCCACACGACAACTTTACTTGGGCTACAAGCAAAGCTGACTTATCCGACTCTGGACAAGATTCGCTCTCATAGTCTTCACTCGAAGACATGGGTTTTAGTTAAGCATCACTTCAGTCATTCTGACTGGTTCTCTCGGACCCCACTTAACAGTACGGTGGTTCCTATGACTCAACAAAGAATAAAAAGAACTACGAAAGATCTAAGTCTTCGAGCTCCATAGGCTTCATGCGATGTCTTCTCTTGTCATAGTCTTCAATGTGAATGTCTTCATATACCACCTTTGACTTCAATGTCTTCATACATTTTTAGGGGTCATCTCTGGTAGGAAAACCGAATCAATGAGGGACTTCTTCCTGTGTTATCCTGCAATTCTCACAAACACATTAGTCCCTCAACTAGGTTTGTCGTCAATACTCCAAAACCAACTAGGGGTGGCACTAGATGCACTTACAATCTCCCCCTTTTTGGTGATTGATGACAAACTAGTTGAAGTTTTCAACGGGGAATATAATATGTGAAATTGTAAAGGATAAGGAATTGTCTTCATAAGTTGCAATGGCTCCCCCAGAAGATGTGCATATAAGTAGTTTGCTTTTGGAATGCAAATGCACATGGCAGGTTGTGCTTGTGGAGATCCTCTTCAACTTATGATGACAATCCACTATGCATGTGAAGGTATGTGAAGATAATGACATGCATAATGGAAAATGGACGTCTGCAAAATGATCTAAGTGCGGAATTTATTGTCGCACATGCGGAATTTATCATCGCATCACAAAATGGCAAATAAGTAGCAGACGACCATCGAGTGTAAGTGTTACAACTCAAAGAACCAAATGTATCAAAACAAGAGTTGTAAATACGAAGCAAAATATGAAGCACCCGCCCATATGGACCTGCTTGAAGACTATTAAACTCATATGCTTCTCCCCCTTTTGTCAGTAAGGACCAAAAAGGTTTGAAGACATAGAGCCTCTACTCGTTCCCATGAAGAGTAGGTGAAGCAGCAGGGTCGTCGGTGGTGTTCGGCGGTGCAGAAGAGCTTGGAGCAGTGTCAAAGCATGCTAAAGGAGGCGGAGGTGAAGTAGCATTGTCGTCATCCTCGATCACTCTGGCATTTACAGTTGCAGCAGAGGAAGAGAACTCAGAGTCTTCAAGAGATGGAGTTCGTCGCAGCACTGCCCTTCGAGGAGGTGTGGAGTCAAACTTGAAGCGCTCAGAGAAGCCATCCTCTTGAAGATCATCTTCAGAACACATCAGCGTCAGCCCTTTCCATGTGCGTCGAGAGGTTTCATGGGCAACAAAGGCATTCTTGGTGGCAAGATTGCGAATGCGATTAACATCCACCAAGAGCCTTTGCATTTGACGCTTCAGCCAGTCATGATGCCTATCCTGTTTCTGATGAAGAGCCACAAGAAGCTCTCGTTCATTGAGAACACGAGTGCGCTTCTTGGGTCGTGGGGCAGTTGTACTGTCAGTGGCTTCAGTGAGAGCAGGATGTGATGCACGTGTAGTGCCAGCCAAAGGATACACACGAGTGACTGCTTCAACTCCTTCAATGTTCTGAGAAAAACTTTGATGCTCTGCATTCTGAAGACTTAGAGGTTCCTTGGCAGGCTCAGGATAGATGGCTTCAATAGACATGTCCACATCAGGCAGAAAAATCCGATGATTGTGAGAAGATGGCTGATATGAGATAGCAGAGTGAAGTTTGATCGGCCGCATTACTCATGGGGCGTAGAACTTCAAGCCAAACAGATCAGAGCCTGATGCAGCAAGTTGGCGAATGAAGAAGTCCTGTGCATTGAAGCATTTGCCATGAAGAATATAGAAGTCCAAAGTCTTCATTGCACCTTCCAGCTTGGCATGTGGAGAGTGTCCTTTGATGGGCCAGAGAGTTCGCCTTATGATGTGATAAATAGTCCTTGGCAGATACTCTAGGTCTTCAACAAAGAACTCTTTGGGATATGCAGCATCTTGGGGTAATGGCTTCATCATACTGAGCATCTGACTCATGTTAGGTTCAGGTTTCTGAAAGATGCTCTCCACAGCTTCACTGTGAAGTTGACAGCCAGATTCGTAGAGATCACCGGGAGTGGGTAGACCAGTGAGCTCAATGATGTCAAGGCTTTGGCTTCGTGATGAACGTTTCCTGTCATCCACTCCAGGACCCAAGTCTTCGGATCTCTGTTATACCCGCAGATGTGAAGTGTGGCATAGAATTGGAGCATCAACTCTTGATTCCAATGCTCTTGGTCAGTGAAGAACGGCAGCAACCCAACCTCTTTGAAGCAATCCAGAGCTTCTTCCAGACAGGGCAGACCAGCTATTGCTTCAATGTCAAGACGCTTGTGTGGGAAGATGCGACCTTGATTGTAAAGAATGCAGGAGTAATAGCTTCGCTGCGGATAGCTCCAGAACTGATCAGATGATATTCTTTCCCTTGAGTAGGGGTTCCTGGAGCTATTGAAGAATGTGTTGTCTGCTCTGAAGCCATTGATATTGAAGGATCCAGGTGCTGATGCAGGACCTGGGAACCTGGGCAATCTTGGGATTGGCTTCTGTACCTGAGGTCTGTGCTCAACATGATAGTCGAACTGAGGACCAGCAGCAGGCGCGGGAACAGAAGCAGTGGGATCAGTGGCTTCGCTGACTTCTAGTGCTTTTGTTGGGGAGGGCTCCACATTAGCTTCAGCCATGACAGCGTCAGTGGCTTCATTGGTGTTGGTGGTGGCGGCCTCAAGATTTTCAACCTCGACTTGACGAGCTGGAGGGTCGGTCACAACCACGTTCTCCTCGAGAACCGCTTCTTGGTGAGACAGGGGAGTAGCAGCTTGTGGGACTTCTTCTTCATCGGCTGATGCAGCCGGAATGTCTTCAGCAGCTTCAGCTTCGGACGCAGAGACTGGAGGCCTTGGTCCTTTGCGAAGCCTGCGCAACGCAGGCGACGCTTGTGTAGTTGGAGTTGGCTGGGCCTCAAAGTCTTCTTCCTCTTGTGGGCGATCAGCCCATGAAGCATCCTGAGCAATTGGCATCAGAGGACGACCAATGCTGATGAGTTTGCTGTGCTCGAGCTGACGAAGGACTGCACCATCTACTACATGGTCATGGTGACCAATGTCGTCAGCAGCGATGGGATCAGCTGCTGGAAAGTCTTCAGCTTCATGAGCCTCTGTCATAGCAGGCTCATGGATTGTCAGTTGGCGTTCAGTGTCTAGACGAACCATGGAAATGGGTTCAACAATCAAAGGCTCTGTGGGAGCAGCCCGTTCTTTCTTGGTCTTCCTCTTCTTCTTGGAGGGGGCAGTAGGAGAGGCTTCAGGATGTTTCCTCTTCCTGGCTTCAGCCTTAGCAGTCTTTGTCTTCTTCAGTTCTGAAGCGGTTGACCAGGCTTTTGGTTTTGAGCCAGTCATTCTAGTTGGGAAGACAATGGGATCTGCTTCCTGCCTTGGTGCGAGAGGTTCGGCCACAATGGGATTCTTCTTCTGCTTAGCAGCCATCCTGGGATCAATGCCCGGACGCCCAAGGGCCTTGCGCTTCTCAGCTTCGTTGTAGCCTTGCACACACTTGTCAGCCAGGCTCTTCATACGCTCCCGAGAACCCTAAGCTCCTGCGCGTTTCTTGACAAAAGGCTTCTTTGAGCTCGTGCAGCATAATCTTGAAGTTTTTCACCTCTTGCACGCTGAGCTTGGCCATATGCTTCTTGAACTGAGCCTTTTCATAGTCAATCTTTTGCTTCAGTTCGACGATGCGCTGAGCGAGGGCTAGCTCTGAAGCAATGGCGCCTTGGAAGGCGACACTGAGGCCAATGGGTAGTTGCAGATCTTCGAAGCTAATGTTTGGCGTGTCAAACCACTCATCAATGAAGTTGTGGATGATTGTTACATCAAAGAGAGGCAGATCATTGAAGATTTGTGCTTCTTCTTTGCTCTTGATGAGTTGCTCAAGAGCGTCATCTGCAAGATCTTCATCACTTGACAGATCAATGGCATCATTGCACAGAATGGCAGCAGTTGTTAGCTCTTGGCCGGTGTGTGGCAGAGGCATCTTGACCTTCTGGGGCTTGGAGATGCGTGACAAATCTTCAGACTGCACACTGTCTTCAGGAGGTGCAGTTGCCAGTGGCTTCGCCCGTGAGATTTTTGGTGCAGAGGCCGGCTTTGAAGCTTTTGGCTGTTTCAGCTTCTTTGGCTTCGGCGTTGCAGGCGCTTCATCTGATTCAGCGTCATCTGCAGGCTCATTCACGGCCGTCCCTTGAACCACGATGTGAGTGATGAGGCCTTCAAGATTGTAGAAGGGCCCAAGAAGATTGGGTTCACCTTCGCGAGTTCCATCGGCATGGGGAGCAGAGGGACCAGGGTTGAAATCTAAACCCAAAGTCTTCTTGTTCTGCTTCGCTGAGTTCTGAGCAAACTGGAAGTTGCGCTTAAACAGATTATCGTCACGACACCATAGCAGGGACGATGGGTCAGCATCCGCAGGCTGTGGTCCACGGACCATGCAGGGATAGAAGCCTTGTTCAATGGCTTCATCTCTGGTCCTGGGTTGAAGATTTTTGTAGAGGATGTCTCCCCATGGTCGCTTGATGGCATTCTTTTCAGCATATTCCTTGGCCACAAATCTGTACTTGAACCACTGTTCTACCCAATAGCGTCGAATCCATTGGATTCGCGTCTTGCGCTGATTGTAATCCTCTTCAGGATCTATCTTGTACAGCTCTGAGAGGTCATCGGGCAGATCTCTTGATGTTTCTCCTCGACGCTTTCTGCCACCCTTCCTTGCTGATTTTTCTGAAGCCATGAACCTTAATCTGAAAGACTTCAATATGTTCAGAGGATTCAAAGGTTTTCGCTTGCTGGACAAACAGGAACTGGCTTCGGGAGAATTTATGTGATGCTGTAAGAATTTTGCAAATGAATGCAGACTATGAGAACCAAGGGATTCTCCCACGGACATGTACCTATGATAGCATTAAGGTGCGAGGGAAGGGGAAGAGGTCATATGCATTCTCAGAAGATTTTGAAGATAAATCAGTTTAGAAGACATTGACCTCATCATGCGAAGACATTCACTCATAAATAAGGAGTTGGCTCCAGATTTGTACGAATCCACGGATCAGTACAAGTGAGGAATCTAACTACTTTGTGAAGCATAAGTGAATATACTAGGCATGTTATGAGATGCAGTATGAAAGAGATCCAACTTGTGTGAATAGAAACTGCTTGTGGTAGAAAGTGATAAAGCTATAGGATCAAAGAGGCCGTAAAAAGGAGGTTTTATTTACCACACGAAGAACTGCTAGATGGAGTGGAAGAGGAGGCCGAGCAGTTGAATCGTCCATGCCCTAACTTGGCGATGGAGGACACCTACGGTGACGGCGGAGAAGGCGATGTCCGCGGTCGACGTGAAGACGACGTCGGAGAGGTTGCGGCAGCGAAGCGCTTCATCGCCGGTGTCGTCGAGGGCTAGCGGTGGCGCTAGGGTTCGTGCGAGAGTGGAAGAAGAGATAATGACTGCTGTGAGGTGTGTATTTATAGGTACAGGGGCGGCACTGCGTTATTACACAGGTGCCCCTGGCGATTCGCATCTGAGGAACACATGGCCATCATGCAGCATATTGGGGTTTGTTCCATGTCCCACGCACGCCTAGATTGTCGTGTGGTCGTTCCCACTTCTCCGGGTTTCAGGTGGAGGAATGAGCATTGAAAACGTACTTAATGGTTGTCTCTGTATCTTCTGCTGACAAGGACGCAGAGAAGACATTCGACAGTTTCAATAGAATGCATATGATTTGGAGAGATAGAGTTTGAGATAGAAAGCATAGAGAGGTTAGGGTCCGATCACATTCACTTAGTTCAAAAGATTCAACAAGAAGACATAGCTATAAGTGAATGCTGTAGAGGACAGAACACTAGTATATATATATATATATATATATAATCAACATAGTGAAGATAATCATGAAGATATGTTGAGATTGAAGCCAAACCAAATGTGAAGACATAGCAAATGTAACGCCATGAGTGAAACACTTCAAACAGAACATTTGGTGGTGGCTTTACCCATCGTATAGGAAGTATTAGATCCAGACACGGCGCACAATTATCGTGGCGCTCCGAAGTCAAATTCCACATTAATGTATTCACACTTAGAATATATGTCTTCATTGATTGAAGATATGCTTTACTTCGTGCGTTGCACATCTAAGTCATCAATATGCATAAGTGTTAGGATGTGTGCCTGATCACAGGACATTTGAGGATTCCAGGATATTTAGCTCACACCGTAACTTGCAAAATCTCTTCTCATCCAACGGCTTGGTGAAGATATCTGCCAATTGCTCTTCAGTGTTGACGTGTATGATATCAATATCTTCTTTCACAACATGATCTCTGAGAAAGTGATGACGAATTTCAATGTGCTTTGTCTTCGAGTGCTGAACTGGGTTGTTGGCAATCTTGATGGCACTTTCGTTGTTGCAGTAGAGTGGCACTTGCTTCAGATGAATGCCATAGTCCTTGAGTGTTTGCTTCATCCACAGAAGCTAAGAGCAACAAGATCCAGCAGCAATGTATTCAGATTCAGCAGTGGAGAGAGATACACAGTTCTGCTTCTTTGAAGACCAACATACAAGTGATCATCCCAAAAAGTGACATGTGCCTGATATAGACTTGCGATCCACTTTGTCACCAGCATAATCAGCATCCGAGAATCCAACCAGATCAAACTCTGAGCCCTTTGGATACCATAATCCTAGAGTTGGGGTGTGAGCCAAATATCGAAGAATTCGCTTCACAGCTAAGTGAGGCGACTCCTTTGGTGTCGCTTGGAATCGAGCACACATGCAAACACTAAGCATAATATCTGGCCTAGATGCACATAGATAAAGCAAAGAACCAATCATGGAGCGGTATACCTTTTGATCGAACTCTTTACCATTGTCGTCGGGACCCAGATGATGCTTGGCTGGTATTGCCGTCGTGAAGCCTTTGCAGTCTTGCATACCAAACTTCTTCAGACAATCTTTGAGATACTTCTCTTGAGATATGAAGATGCCGTTGCGTTGCTGTCGTATTTGGAGACCGAGGAAGAACTTCAGCTCTCCCATCATGGACATCTGATATTGCTCTTGCATCATATATCCAAACTCTTCACTGTACTTCTGATTGGTGCAGCCGAAGATAATGCCATCGACATATATTTGGCACACAAACAGTTCACCATCATATGTCTTCGTGAAGAGAGTGGGGTCTAGGGAACCAGGTATGAAGCCTTTGCTCTTCAGGAAGTATTTGAGTGTGTCATAGTAGGCCCGAGGGGCTTGTTTGAGGACATACAATGCCTTGTTGAGCTTGTATACCATGTCAGGATGTTTTGGATCTTCAAAGCCAGGCAGTTGTGCAACATACACTTCTTCAATCTTGCCATTGAGAAAGGCGCTCTTCACATCCATTCGATATAGAAGTATGTTGTGATGATTGGCATAGGCCAGCAGTATGCGTATGGCATCAAGTCTAGCCACAGGAGCAAATGTTTCATCGAAGTCAATGCCTTCCACTTGACTATATCCTTGAGCAACGAGACGAGCTTTGTTTCTGACAACTTTACCATGCTCGTCTTGCTTGTTGCGGTATATCCATTTGGTGCCTATTATGTTGTGCTTCCGAGGATCAGGACGCTTAACCAGTTCCCATACATTATTTAGCTCAAACTGTTGAAGCTCTTCTTGCATAGCTTGAATCCATTCAGGTTCCATGAAGGCTTCTTCAACTTTCTTGGGTTCTGTTACTGAGACGAATGCGAAGTGCCCACAGAAATTTTCCAGCTGAGTTGCCCTTGATCGAGTGAGCGGACCGGGTGCATTGATGCTGTCAATTATTCTCTCAATCTGCACTTCATTGGCAACATGAGGATGTACAGCGTGAAGGTTTTGCTCTTGCTGATCATTGTCATTGTTACTGGGATTGTCTTTAGGCTGAACATTGTCTTCAGGTTGATCAGGTGCGGAGATGATAAGTTCCTCTTCAGGTTGAGCTTCAGAGGGTATGATTTCTCTGGTTCCCATAAGCTTGATTGATTCGCTGGATGGAACTTCATCTAGCATATTTGGGAGGTGCTCTCTTTGTGAATCGTTAGTCTCATCAAACCGCACATCCACTGTTTCAACCACTTTATAATGAAAGAGATTGAAGACTCTGTAGGAGTGCGAATCCTTTCCATATCCAAGCATAAAACCCTCATGCGCTTTTCGTGCAAATTTTGAAGTGTGATGTGGATCCTTGATCCAGCACCTGGCACCAAATACTCTAAAGTAACTGACATTTGGCTTCTTGCCAGTAAGGAGCTCATAAGATGTCTTGTTCAGAAGCTTGTGAAGATAAACACGATTGATTGTATGGCATGCAGTATCAATGGCTTCAGGCCTGAATTTTCTTGGAGTCTTGTATTCATCAAGCATCGTTCGGGCCATCTCAATGAGTGTTCTGTTCTTGCATTCGACGACGCCATTCTGCTGTGGCGTGTATGGGGCTGAGAATTCATGTGTGATGCCCAAGGTATCAAGATATGTATCAAGGCCAGTGTTCTTGAATTCAGTGCCATTGTCACTTCTGATGTGCTTTATCTTGGCGCCATAGTTGTTCATTGCTCGATTGGCGAAGCGTCTGAAGACATCCTGCACTTCAGTCTTGTAGAGGATTATGTGCACCCAAGTATATCTAGAATAATCATCAACAATAACAAAGCCATAGAGGCAAGCAGTAGTAGTAAGAGTTGAGTAATGAGTGGGACCGAAAAGATCCATGTGGAGCAGTTCAAAGGGTCGAGTGGTTGTCATGATTGTCTTTGAGGGATGTTTGGCCCTTGTCATCTTCCCTGCTTCACAGGCACCGCATAAGTGATCTTTCTTGAACTTGACGCCCTCGATGCCTATGACATGCTTCTTATTTGCAAGGGTGTGGAGGTTCCTCATGCCAGCATGCCCTAGCCTCCGATGCCAGAGCCAGCATTCTGAAGCCTTTGCTAGAAGACATACAGCAAGCTGTGGTCCTGCCGAAAAATCTACCATGTACAAATCATCTTTCCGATACCCTTCAAACACTAGAGACTTGTCAGATTCCATTAGTACAAGGCAGCGATATTTTCCAAATATTACGATCATGTTCAAATCGCAAAGCATTGAGACAAACATTAAGTTGAAGCCAAGGGATTCAACAAGCATGACTTTATCCATGTGTTGATCCTTTGAGATTGCAACTCTACCTAGACCCAATGCCTTACTTTTACCAGTGTCAGCAAATGTGATGTGACTCTTGTCGGATGGACGTAAGGTTGAGTCCATAAGAAGGCTTCATTTGCCAGTCATGTGGTTGGTACACCCACTATCAATAATCCATTCTGAAGACGCTGGTGTCGTACCCTACAGTGCAGTTAGGGGGATAGGCTTCACGGAGAGAATTGTGAAGCAAAAACATTTGACGAACTAGTGGGTTATGAAAGCTTAGATGCAGATTAGGACTGATAGGGAGAGTAGCAAGCGATTCAGGAACGAAGTACATAGTAAGACCATTCGGGCATTTGATCTTGTGCCCTACAAGATGTTTAAGGTCCACAGCAATAGCGTCAGACGATTTTGGTTTTCTGCTGGAGACCTTTCCCTGCAAAAGAGAGTTAAGATTTCTTAGCCACCCACATCTTCAAGGGTGGCTTAGAAGCAATAATTCTAAGTGCAGCGTCTGAGAACTTTGGCTTTGGAGCCCTAGCAAAAAGTCTTGCAGGCGGACAATAGTACTCATAAGAATAAGCAGAATAGTTCTTGGTCTTATGAACATGGCAGTTTGATGAACCGCGCTCATATTCATAGGCCTGAGTATGGTTTCCCTGCAAAACATTTGCGTTAGTACGACTCAGGTGAGTCCTCTGTCTGTATGAAGCCTTTGGACCGTATGAAGCCTGTGGTCTGAGGTTTGTCTTCTTCACGTGTGGTGTCATGATGACATTCACAGGAAGATTCTCCACACACTTTTTCGGAACCCAGATCTTCTTCGTAGGCGGTCCATTCCTGCAGTTAGTACCAATGTACCTGGCAAACACTTCACCATTCTGATTCTTAAACAGTTTATAGTTTGCATCAAAGGATTCATCAATGACAATGGGGTTTGCACAAGTGAAGCCAGATAGATTGGATAGATCTGCTAAAGATTCCTTTGCAGCAACCCATGTGGTTTTGGGGTACTGCTCAGGTTTCCAGTAAGAGCCATCAGCATTCATTTTCCTTACGAACCCAACACCCTCTTTCCTCGGGTTTCGGTTCAAGATCTGCTTTTTGAGGACATCACATGGTGTCTGATGCCCTTTAAGACTTTTGTACATCCCTGTTTCAAGCAATGTCTTCAACCTAGCATTCTCATCAGCAATAGCAGTGGAATCCTCAGCAGAGGGGTTAGTTCCCACATCAATAGTTGAAGATATTGCAACAGTAGCAGCAGTAGAACATTCAGCAACAGTAGTAGCATTATCACGCTCAATGCATTTAAGACATGGTGGTTCAAATCCTTCCTGAGCGGAACTGATCTGTTTGGCGTGAAGTGACTCATTTTCCTTTTGAAGATCTTCATGAGCCGCTCTCAATTTCTCAAGATCTTGCTTCCTTTGAAGATAATCATAGGAAAGCTTTTCATGGGTTGTTGAGAGCGTTTCATGACGACTTTCAAGTTCCTCATACTTAACATGAAGATTTTTTATGTCTTCAATTAAGGACTCAGATCGAGTCATTTCAGCGCCTAACAGATCATCGCTTTTGTCTAACAGTTTTTGAATATGTTCCATGGCTTTCTGTTGTTCAGTTGCAATTTTAGCAAGTGTTTTGTAGCTGGGTTTTGAACCACAATCAGAGTCATCGTCACTAGATGTTTGATAGTGAGTAGTGCGTGTGTTTACCTTGGCACCACATGCCATGAAGCAGTAGGTAGGAGCGGAGTAGTCCTTGTCATTTGCATCGGTGTCGGTGATGAGGTCATTGTCTTCAGTGTTGAAGATGGACTTGGAAACGTATGTTGTAGCCAGACTTGCGACGCCAGAATCGGACTCCTCCTCAGACTCCACCTCCGCCTCCTCAGAAGCGGACTCCTCCTCTGAATCCATTTCCTTGCCAACAAATGCACGTGCCTTGCCAGATGAGCTCTTCTTGTGTGATGAAGACTTTGAAGAAGACTTGGAAGAAGACTTTGAGTATTTCTTCTTCTTCTTGTCGTCAGAGTCATATTCCTTGCTCTTGTTCTTCTTTTTGTTCTCATTGTCCCACTGCGGACACTCAGAGATGAAGTGGCCAGGTTTCTTGCACTTGTGACATGTTTTCTTCTTGTTGTCATGAGCAGAAGCTTCATCATTCCTTGAGCTTGATCGGGAAGACTTTCTGAAGCCTTTCTTCTTGGTGAATTTTTGGAACTTCTTCACAAGCATAGCAAGTTCCCTTCCAATGTCTTCAGGATCATCAGAACTGCTGTCAGATTCTTCTTCAGATGAGGAGACAGCTTTTGCCTTCAAGGCACGAGTTCGCCCATAGTTAGGACCGTAGATATCTCTTTTCTCAGAAAGCTGAAACTCATGTGTGTTGAGCCTCTCAAGTATGTCAGACGGATCGAGTGTCTTGAAATCAGGACGTTCTTGAATCATCAGGGCTAGGGTGTCAAACGAACTGTCAAGTGATCTCAGTAGTGTCTTGACGACTTCATGCTTGGTGATCTCAGTAGCGCCAAGGGCTTGAAGCTCATTCGTGATGTCAGTGAGTCGATCAAATGTGAGCTGGACATTCTCATTGTCATTTCTCTTGAAGCGGTTGAAGAGGTTGCGAAGGACACTGATTCTCTGATCTCTCTGGGTTGAGACGCCTTCGTTGACCTTGGAGAGCCAGTCCCAGACTAGCTTAGATGTTTCCAAAGCACTCACGCGGCCATACTGTCCTTTGGTCAGATGACCACAGATGATATTCTTGGCAGTAGAGTCCAGTTGAACGAACTTCTTGACGTCAGCAACAGTGACACCTTCTCCAGCCTTGGGAACGCCGTTCTTGACGACATACCATAGGTCGACATCAATGGCTTCAAGATGCATGCGCATCTTATTCTTCCAGTAGGGATATTCAGTTCCATCGAAGACGGGGCACGCAGGGGAGACTTTGATTATCCCTGCAGTCGACATAGCTAAAACTCCAGGTGGTTAAACCGAATCACACAGAACAAGGGAGTACCTTGCTCTGATACCAACTGAAAGGGCGTTATATCGACTAGAGGGGGGTGAATAGGCGATTTTTATGAAAGTCTTCAAAACGTGGAAGTTATGAGGACAAACGATAGAAATAAACCTATTACCCTGCAGCGGAAGGTAGACTACACTAGGCAAGCCATAGTCAAGTATTCAATAGAGTGAAAGCACAATAACTAATAGCAGCAATGTAGTAAGGATCAGGTAGGAAGATATTATGAAGCCAAACAGAACACGCATTCACTCAGTGAAGATAAAAGATAGTGCAATCATACAATGACTTCACAAGGAGTAACAGTACGTAAAGAGAAAGGAAGGATGAAACCAGTGACTCGTTGAAGACAATGATGTGTTGGACCAGTTCCAGTTGCTGTGACAACTGTACGTCTGGTTAGGGCGGCTAGGTATTTAAACCTGAGGACACACAGTCCTGGACACCCAGTCCTGAACACGCAGCTCAGGACACCCAGTCCTCACCGTATTCCCCTTGAGCTAAGGTCACACAGACCTCGCCCAATCACTCTGGTAAGCCTTCAAGGTAGACTCCCAAACCTTCACAGACTTTGTTCACCGGCAATCCACAATGTCTCTTGGATGCTCAGAACGCGACGCCTAACCGGCTGGAGGATTCACAGTCCTCAAGTGTAATAAGTCTTCAGATCACACAGACAAGAAGACTTAAGTGATGCCTAATTCTCTTTGGCTCTGGGTGGTTAGGGCTTTATCCTTGCAAGGAATTCTCTCTCAAGGGCTTCGAGGTGGGTTGCTCTCAAACGACAAAAGCCGTACACTAACTCTGAGCAGCCAACCGTTTTTGGTTGTAGGGGGTGGGCTATTTATACCCACTAGGCAACCCAACCTGATTTGTCCGAAATGACCCTGGGTCTCTAAGGAACTGACACGTGTTCCAATGGTCAGATTTCAAACTCACACGGCAACTTTACTTGGGCTACAAGCAAAGCTGACTTGTCCGACTTTGGACAAGATTCGCTCTCATAGTCTTCACTCAAAAACATAGGTTTTGGTTAAGCATCACTTTATTCATTCTGACTGGTTCTCTCGGACCCCACTTAACAGTATGGTGGTTCCTATGACTCAACAAACAAGAAGAAAAAGAACTACGAAAGATCTAAGTCTTCGAGCTCCATAGGCTTCATGCGATGTCTTCTCTTGTCATAGTCTTCAATGTGAATATCTTCATATACCACCTTTGACATCAATGTCTTCATACATTTTTAGGGGTCATCTCTGGTAGGAAAACCGAATCAATGAGGGACTTCTACCTGTGTTATCCTGCAATTGTCACAAATACATTAGTCCCTCAACTAGGTTTGTCGTCAATACTCCAAAACCAACTAGGGGTGGCACTAGATGCACTTACAACGAGGGCCAAACATCCCTCAAAGACAATCATGACAACTACTCGACCCTTCGAACTGCTCCACATGGATCTTTTCGGTCCCACTCATTACTCAACTCTTACTACTACTGCTTGCCTCTATGGCTTTGTCATTGTTGATGATTATTCTAGATATACTTGGGTGCACATAATCCTCTACAAGACTAAAGTGCAGGATGTCTTCAGACGCTTCGCCAATCGAGCAATGAACAGCTATGGCGCCCAGATAAAGCACATCAGAAGTGACAATGGCACTGAATTCAAGAACACCGGCCTTGATACATATCTTGATACCTTGGGCATCACACATGAATTCTCAGCCCCGTACACGCCACAGCAGAATGGCGTCGTCGAACGCAAGAACAAAACACTCATTGAGATGGCCCGAACGATGCTTGATGAATACAAGAATCCAAGAAAATTTTGGCCTGAAGCCATTGATATTGCATGCCATACAATCAATCGTGTTTATCTTCACAAGCTTCTGAACGAGACATCTTATGAGCTCCTTACTGGCAAGAAGCCAAATGTTAGTTACTTCAGAGTATTTGGTGCTAGGTGCTGGATCAAAGAGCCACATCACACTTCAAAATTTGCACCAAAAGCACATGAGGGTTTTATACTTGGATATGGAAAGGATTCCCACTCCTACAGAGTCTTCAATCTCTTTCATTATAAAGTGGTTGAAATAGTGGATGTGCGGTTTGATGAGACTTATGGTTCACAAAGAGAGCACCTCCCAAATGTGCTAGATGAAGTTCCATCCAGTGAATCAATCAAGCTTATGGGAACCGGAGAAATCATACCCTCTGAAGCTCAACCTGAAGAGGAACTTATCATCTCCGCACCTGATCAACCTGAAGACAATGCTCAGCCTGAAGACAATCCCACTAACAATGACAATGATCAGCAAGAGCAAAACCTTCGCCCTGTACATCCTCGTGTTGCCAATGAAGTGCAGATTGAGAAAATAATTGACAGCATCAATGCACCTGGTCCGCTCACTCTGTTCAAGGGCAACTAATCTAGCAAATTTCTGTGGGCACTTCGCATTCGTCTCAATTACAGAACCGAAGAAAGTTGAAGAAGCCTTCATGGAACCTGAATGGATTCAAGCTATGCAAGAAGAGCTTCAACAGTTTGAGCTGAATAATGTATGGGAACTGGTTAAGCGTCCTGATCCTCGGAAGCACAACATAATAGGCACCAAATGGATATACCGCAACAAGCAAGATGAGCATGGTCAAGTTGTCAGAAACAAAGTTCGTCTCGTTGCTCAAGGATATACTCAAGTGGAAGGCATTAACTTCAATGAAACATTTGCTCCTGTGGCTAGACTTGAAGCCATACGCATACTGCTGGCCTATGCCAATCATCACAACATACTTCTATATCAAATGGATGTGAAGAGCGCCTTTCTCAATGGCAAGATTGAAGAAGAAGTGTATGTTGCACAACCGCCTGGCTTTGAAGATCCAAAACATCCTGACATGGTATAAAAGCTCAATAAGGCACTGTATGGCCTCAAACAAGACCCTCGGGCCTGGTATGACACACTCAAATACTTCCTGAAGAGCAAAGGCTTCATACCTGGTTCCCTAGACCCCACTCTCTTCACGAAGATATATGATGGTGAACTGTTTGTGTGCCAAATATATGTCGATGGCATTATCTTCGGCTGCACCAATCAGAAGTACAGTGAAGAGTTTGGATATATGATGCAAGAGCAATATCAGATGTCCATGATGGGAGAGCTGAAGTTCTTCCTCGGTCTCCAAATATGACAGCAACGCAACGGCATCTTCATATCTCAAGAGAAGTATCTCAAAGATTGCATGAAGAAGTTTGGTATGCAAGACTGCAAAGGCTTCACGACGCCAATGCCAGCCAAGCATCATCTGGGTCCTGACGAAAATGGTAAAGAGTTCAACCAAAAGGTATACCGCTCCATGATTGGTTCTTTGCTTTATCTATGTGCATCTAGGCCAGATATTATGCTTAGTGTTTGCATGCGTGCTCGATTTCAAGCGACACCAAGGGAGTCGCATCACTTAGCTGTGAAGCGAATTCTTCGATATTTGGCTCACACCCCAACTCTAGGATTATGGTATCCAAAGGGCTCAGAGTTTGATCTGGTTGGATTGTCGGATGCTGATTATGCTGGTGACAAAGTGGATCGCAAATCTACATCAGGCACATGTCACTTTCTGGGACGATCACTTGTATGTTGGTCTTCAAAGAAGCAGAACTGTGTATCTCTCTCCACTGTTGAACATGAATACATTGTTGTTGGATCTTGCTGCGCTCAGCTTCTGTGGATGAAGCAAACACTCAAGGACTATGGCATTCATCTGAAGCAAGTGCCACTCTACTGCTACAACGAAAGCGCCGTCAAGATTGCCAACAACCCAGTTCAGCACTCGAAGACAAAGCACATTGAAATTCGTCATCACTTTCTCAGAGATCATGTTGTGAAGGAAGATATTGATATCATACACGTCAACACTGAAGAGCAATTGGCAGATATCTTCACCAAGCCCTTGGATGAGAAGAGATTTTGCAAGTTACGATGTGAGCTAAATATCCTGGAATCCTCAAATGTCCTATGATCAGGCACACATCCTAACACTTATGCATATTGATGACTTAGATGTGCAACACACGAAGTAAAGTATATCTTCAATCAATGAAGACATACATTCTAAGTGTGAATACATTAATGTGGAATTTGACTTCGGACCGCCATGATAATTGTGCGACATGTCTGGGTCTAATACTTCCTATATGGTGGGTAACGCCACCACCAAAAGGTTTTGTTTGAAGTGTTTCACTCATGGCGTTACATTTGCTTTGTCGTCACATTTGGTTTGGCTTCAATTTCAACATGTCTTCATGATTATCTTCACTATGTCGATTATATATATACTAGTGTTTTGTCCTCTACAGCATTCACTTATAGATATGTCTTCTTGTTGAATCTTTTGAACTAAGTGAATGTGATCGGACCCTAACCTCTCTATGCTTTCTATCTCAAACTCTATCTCTCCAAATCATATGCATTCCAGTGAAACTGTCAAATGTCTTCTCTGCATCCTTGTCAGCAGAAGATACAGAGACAACCATTAAGTCCGTTTTCAATGCTCATTCCTTCACCTGAAACCCGGAGAAGTGGGAACGACCACCCGACAATCCAGGCATGCGTGGTACGTGGAACAACCCCCGATATGCTGCATGATGGCCACGTGTTCCTCAGATGTGAATCGCCAGGGGCACCTATGTAATAACGCAGTGCCGCCCCTGTACCTATAAATACACACCTCACAGCAGTCATTATCTCTTCTTTCACTCTCGCACAAAACCTAGCGCCACCGCTAGCCCTCGACGACGCCGGCGACGAAGCGCTTCGCTGCCGCAACCTCTCCGACATCGTCTTCACGCCGACCGCGGACATCATCTTCTCCGCCGTCGCCGTACGTGTCCTCCGTCGCCAAGTTAGGGCACGGACGATTGAACTGCTCGGCCTCCTCTTCCACTCCATCTAGCAGTTCTTCGTGTGGTAAATAAAACCTCCTTTTTACGGCCCCTTTGATCCTATAACTTTATCACTTTCTACCACAAGCAGTTTCTATTCACACAAGTTGGATCTCTTTCATACTGCATCTCATAACATGCCTAGTATATTCACTTATGCTTCACAAAGTAGTTAGATTCCTCACTTGTACTGATCCGTGGATTCGTACAAATCTGGAACCAACTCCTTATCTATGAGTGAATATCTTCGCACGATGAGGTCAATATCTTCTAAACTGATTTATCTTCAAAATCTTATGAGAATTCATATGACCTCTTCCCCTTCCCTCGCACCTTAATGCTGTCACAGGTACATGTCCGTGGGAGAATCCCTTGGTTCTCATAGTCTGCATTCATTTGCAGAATTCTTACAGTATCACATAAATTCTCCCGAAGCCAGTTCCTGTTTGTCCAGCAAGCGAAAACCTTTGAAGCCTTTGAACATATTGAAGCCTTTTAGTTTAAAGTTCATGGCTTCAGAAAAATCAGCAAGGAAGGGTGGCAGAAAGCATTGAGGAGAAACGTCAAGAGATCTGCCCGATGACCTCTCAGAGCTGTACAAGACAGATCCTGAAGAGGATTACAATCAGCGCAAGACGTGAATCCAATGGATTCGACGCTATTGGGCAGAACAGTGGTTCAAGTACAGATTTGTGACCAAGGAATATGCTGAAAAGAACGCCATCAAGCGACCATGGGGAGACATCCTCTACAAAAATCTTCAACCCAGGACCAGAGATGAAGCCATTGAACAAGGCTTCTATCCCTGCATGGTCCGTGGACCACAGCCTGCGGATGCTGACCCATCGTCCCTGCTATGGTGTCGTGACGACAATCTGTTTAAGCGCAACTTCCAGTTTGCCAAGAACTCAGCAAAGCAGAACAAGAAGACTTTGGGTTTAGATTTCAACCCTGGTCCCTCTGCTCCCCGTGCCGATGGAACTCGCGAAGCTGAACCCAATCTTCTTGAGCCCTTCTACAATGTTGAAGGTCTCATCACTCACATCGTGGTTCAAGGAACAGCCGTGAATGAGCCTGCAGATGACGCTGAATCAGATGAAGCGCCTGCAGTGCCGAAGCCAAAGAAGCTGAATCAGTCAACAGCTTCAAAGCCGGCCTCTGCACCAAAAATCTCACGGGCGAAGCCACTAGCAACTGCACCTCCCGAAGACAGTGTGTAGTCTGAAGATTTGTCACGCATCTCCAAGCCCCAGAAGGTCAAGATGCCTCTGCCACACACCGGCCACGAGCTGACAGCTGCTGCCATTCTACGCAACAACGCCATTGATCTGTCAAGTGATGAAGATCTTGCAGATGACGCTCTTGAGCAACTCATCAAGAGCAAAGAAGAAGCAGAAATCTTCAATGATATGCCTCTCTTTGATGTAACAATCATCCACAACTTCATTGATGAGTGGTTTGACACGCCAAACATCAGCTTCGAAGATCTACAACTACCCATTGGCCTCGGTGTCGCCTTCCATGGCGCCATTGCTTCAGAGCTAGCCCTCGCTCAGCGCATCGTCGAACTGAAGCAAAAGATTGACTATGAAAAGGCTCAGTTCAAGAAGCATATGGCCAAGCTCAGCATGCAAGAGGTGAAAAACTTCAAGATTATCCTGCAGGAGCTCAAAGAAGCCTTTCTCAAGAAACACGCAGAAGCTCAGGGTTCTCGGGAGCGTATGAAGAGCCTGGCTGACAAGTGTGTGCAAGGCTACAACGAAGCTGAGAAGCGCAAGGCCCTTGGGCGTCCGGGCATTGATCCCAGGATGGCTGCTAAGCAGAAGAAGAAGCCCATTGTGGCTGAACCTCTCACACCAAGGTAGGAAGCAGATCCCATTGTCTTCCCAACTAGAATGACTGGCTCGAAGCCAAAAGCCCGGTCAACCGCCTCAGAGCTGAAGAAGACGAGGACTGCTGAGGCTGGAGCCAGGAAGAGGAAACATCCTGAAGCCTCTCCTACTGCCCCCTCCAAAAAGAAGAGGAAGACCAAGAAAGAACGGGCTGCTCCCATAGAGCCCTTGATTGTTGAACCCATCTCCATGGTTCACCCTGACACTGAATCTCAAGAACGTCAACTGACAATCCATGAGCCTGCTATCACAGAGGCTCATGAAGCTGAAGACTTTCCAGCAGGTGATCCCATTGCTGCTGAAGACATTGGTCACCATGACCATGTAGAAGATGGTGCAGTCCTTCCTCAGCTCGAACACAGCGAACTCATCAGCATTGGTCGTCCTCTGACGCCAATTGCTCAGGATGCTTCATGGGCTGATCGCCCACAAGAGGAAGAAGACTTTAAGGCCCAGCCAACTCTAACTACACAGGCGTCGCCTGCGTTGCGCAGGCTTCGCAAAGGACCAAGGCCTCCAGTCTCTGCGTCTGAAGCTGAAGCTGCTGAAGACATTCCGGCTGCATCAGCCGATGAAGAAGAAGTCCCACAAGCTGCTACTCCCCTGTCCCACCAAGAAGCGGTTCTCGAGGAGAACGTGGTTGTGACCGACCCTCTAGCTCGTCAAGTGGAGGTTGAAAATCTTGAGGCTGCCCCCACCAACACCACTAAAGCCACTGACGCTATCATGGCTGAAGCTAATGTGGAGCCCTCACCAACAAAAGCACCAGAAGTCAGCGAAGCCACTGATCCCACTTCTTCTGTTCCTGCGCCTGCTGCCGGTCCTCAGTTCGACTATCATGTTGAGCACAGGCCTCAGGTACAGAAGCCAATCCCCAGATTGCCCAGGTTCCCAGGTCCTGCATCAGCACCTGGATCCTTCAATATCAATGGCTTCAGAGCAGACAACACATTCTTCAATAGCTCCAGGAACCCCTACTCAAGGGAAAGAATATCATCTGATCGGTTCTGGAGCTATCCGCAGTGAAGCTATTACTCCTGCATTCTATACAATCAAGGTTGCATCTTCCCACACAAGTGTCTTGACATTGAAGCAATAGCTGGTCTGCCCTATCTGGAAGAAGCTCTGGATTGCTTCAAGGAGGTTGGATTGCTGCCATTCATCACTAACCAAGAGCATTGGAATGAAGAGTTGCTGCTCCAATTCTATGCCACACTTCACATCCGCGGGTACAACAGAGATCCGAAGACTTGGGTCCTGGAGTGGATCACAGGAAATGTTCATCACGAAGCCAAAGCCTTTGACATCATTGAGCTCACTGGTCTACCCACTCCCGGCGATCTCTACGAATCTGGCTGTCAACTTCACAATGAAGCTGTGGAGAGCATCTTTCAGAAGCCTGAACCTAACATGAGTCAGATGCTCAGTATAATGAAGCCATTACCCCAAAATACTGCATATCCAAAAGAGTTCTTTGTTGAAGACCTAAAGTATCTGCCAAGGACTATTTATCACATCATAAGGCGAACTCTCTGGCCCATCAAAGGGCACTCTCCACATGCTAAGCTGGAAGGTGCAATGAAGACTTTGGTCTTCTATATTCTTCATGGAAAATGCTTCAATGCACAGGACTTCTTCATTCGCCAACTTGCTGCATCAGGCTCTGATCTGTTTGGCTTGAAGTTCTACGCCCCATGGGTAATGCGGCTGATCAAACTTCACTCCGCTATCTCATATCAGCCACCTGCTCGCAATCATCGGATTTTTCTGCCTGATGTGGATATGTCTATTGAAGCCATCTATCCTGAGCCTGCCAAGGAACCTCTAAGTCTTCAAAATGCAGAGCATCAAAGTTTTTCTCAGAACATTGAAGGAGTTGAAGCAGTCACTCGTGTGTATCCTTTGGCTGGCACTACACGTGCACCGCATCCTGCTCTCACTGAAGCCACTGACAGTACAACTGCCCCACGACCCAAGAAGCGCACTCGTGTTCTCAATGAACGAGAGCTTCTTGTGGCTCTTCATCAGAAACAGGATAGGCATCATGACTGGCTGAAGCGTCAAATGCAAAGCCTCTTGGTGGATGTTAATCGCATTCGCAATCTTGCCACCAAGAATGCCTTTGTTGCTCATGAAACCTCTCGACACACATGGAAAGGGCTGACGCTGATGTGTTCTGAAGATGATCTTCAAGAGGATGGCTTCTCTGAGCGCTTCAAGTTTGACTCCACACCCCCTCGAAGCGCAGTGTTGCAACGAACTCCATCTCTTGAAGACTCTGAGTTCTCTTCCTCTGCTGCAACTGTGAATGCCAGAGTGATCGAGGATGAAGACGATGCTACTTCAGCGCCACCTCCTTCCGCACGCTTCGACACTGCTCCAAGCTCCTCTGCATCGCCGAACACCACCGACGACCCTGCTGCTTCACCTACTCTTCATGGGAACGAGTAGATGCTCTATGTTTTCAAACCTTTTTGGTCCTTACTGACAAAAGGGGGAGAAACATATGAGTTTGATAGTCTTCAAGCGGGTCCATATAGGCGGGTGCTTCATATTTTGCTTCGTGTTTACAACTCTCGTTTTGATACATTTGGTTCTTTGAGTTGTAACACTTAAACTCGATGGTCGTCTACTACTTATTTGCCACTTTGTGATGCGATGATAAATTCCGCACTTAGATCATTTTGCAGTCGTCCATTTTCCATTATGCATGTCATTATCTTCACATACCTTCACATGCATAGTGGATTGTCATCATAAGTTGAAGAGGATCTCCACAAGCACAACCTGCCATGTGCATTTGCATTCCAAAAGCAAATTACTTATATGCACATCTTCAGGGGGAGCCCTTGCAACTTATGAAGACAATTCCTTATCCTTTACAATTTCACATATTATATTCCCCGTTGAAAACTTCAACTAGTTTGTCATCAATCACCAAAAAGGGGGAGATTGTAAGTGCATATAGTGCCACCCCTAGTTGGTTTTGGAGTATTGACGACAAACCTAGTTGAGGGACTAATGTATTTGTGAGAATTGCAGGTTAACACAAGAAGAAGTCCCTCATTGATTCGGTTTTCCTACCAGAGATGACCCCTAAAAATGTATGAAGACATTGAAGTCAAAGGTTGTATATGAAGACATTCACATTGAAGACTATGACAAGACAAGACATCGCATGAAGCCTATGGAGCTCGAAGACTTAGATCTTTCATAGTTCTTTTTATTCTTTGTTGAGTCATAGGAACCACCATACTGTTAAGTCGGGTCCAAGAGAACCAGTCAGAATGACTGAAGTGATGCTTAACTAAAACCCATGTCTTCGAGTGAAGACTATGAGAGCGAATCTTGTCCAGAGTCGAACAAGTCAGCTTTGCTTGTAGCCCAAGTAAAGTTGCCGTGTGGGTTTGAAATCTGACCGTTGGAACACGTGTCAGTTCCTTAGTGACCCCGGGTCATTTCGGACAAATCAGGTCGGGTTGCCTAGTGGCTATAAATAGCCCACCCCCTACAATCATAAACGGTTGGCTGCTCAGAGTTAGTGTACGGCTTTTGTCGTTTGAGAGCAACCCACCTCGAAGCCTTTGAGAGAGAATTCCTTGCGAGGATAAAGCCCTAACCACCCAAAGCCAAAGAGAATTAGGCATCACTTAAGTCTTCTTGTCTGTGTGATCTGAAGACTTATTACACTTGAGGACTGTGAATCCTCTAGCCGGTTAGGCGTCATGTTCTGAGCATCCAAGAGACATTGTGGATCGCCGGTGAACGAAGTCTGTGAAGGTTTGGGAGTCTACCTTGAAGACTTAACAGAGTGATTGGGCGAGGTCTGTGTGACCTTAGCTCAAGGGGAATACGGTGAGGACTGGGTGTCCCGAGCTGCGTGTTCAGGACTGGTGTCCGGGACTGTGTTGTCCTTAGGTTTAAATACCTAGCCGCCCTAACCAGACGTACAGTTGTCACAGCAACTGGAATTGGTCCAACAAATCATTGTCTTCAACGTGTCACTGGTTTCATCCTTTCCTTCCGTTTACTTACTGTTGGTCCTTGTGAAGTCATTGTATGATTGCACTATCTTTTTATCTTCACTAAGTGACTGCGTGTTCTGTTTGGCTTCATAATATCTTCCTACCTGGTCCTTACTACATTGCTGCTATTAGTCATTGTGCTTTCACTCCATTGAATACTTGACTATGGTTTGCCTAGTGTAGTCTACCTTCCGCTGCATGGTAATAGGTTTATTTCTATCGTTTTTCTTCATAACTTCCACGTTTTGAAGACTTCCATAAAAATCGCCTATTTACCCCCCTCTAGTCGATATAACACACTTTTAGTTCCACACAAGACACAAACGCGTGATGCTCACAATAATTTGCTAATTGTCTACGAGTTCTTACCCCCTTTCTTAAGCTTCCAAGCACATTCGTCATGAGATGATCCTTGGTGGAGAGCTTGGAAGCAACCTTGGCGGCACGACGCTCTAATTCCTCCTCGGGGGTGAGACGAGGAGTGGTCACTTGATCATCTTGAGCATCGTCTTGGGCTTGTTCTTGTTCTTGAACTTGCTCGGAGGAGAGAACTTGACCTTGGGCATCACTTGATGTGTCAACACCGTCTTGAGCGTGATCTTGCCCTTGGTCATGTTCTTGAGGATGACGGCCTTCATGTTGTTCTTCGGAAGCGTGTGGGCCTTGGGTTGGTGATGGCTCCACTTGAGTGGAGCTTTGTCCTTCTCCTTTGGCCACAAGGGTTCCTCAATGGGTAGGATAAAGCCAACACCCATTCTTCTTATGGCTTGGGGAGGAATTTCATCACCTACATCACAAGTGCCACTTTGCTCCACTTGGGAGCCGTTATTCTCATCAAACTCCATGTTACACGTCTCCTCAATAAGTCCCGTGGATTTATTGACGACACGGTAAGCATGAGAGTTTGTAGCATAGCCAACAAATATGCCCTCATAAGCTCTAGCCTCAAATTTAGACAACCGAACACCTTTTTTGAGAATGAAACACTTACACCTGAATACCCGGAAGTACTTGAGATTGGGCTTGTTACCGGTGAGTATCTCATATGGAGTCTTGTTCAAGCCCTTGCGGAGGTAGAGTCGATTGGATGCATGACACGCGGTGTTGATGGCTTCGGCCCAAAAATTGTACGGAGACTTGAAATCCGCCATCATGGTCCTTGCCGCATCCATCAACGTCCGGTTCTTCCTCTCTGCAACACCTTTTTGTTGAGGGGTGTAGGGTGTGGAATATTGATGCGTGATTCCCTCATAACTAAGAAATTCATCCAAGGTGTAGTTCTTGAACTCGGTGCCGTTGTCACTTCTTATTGTCAAGATCTTTGCATTGTGTTGACGTTGTGCTTCATTTGCAAAGTCAATGACGGTTTGTTGGGTCTCGCTCTTCCTCTTGAAGAAATACACCTAGGTGTACCTTGAGTAGTCATCCACAATCACCAAGCAATACTTCCTACCTCCAAGACTATCGAAAGATGGAGGCCCAAAGAGATCCATGTGAAGGAGCTCCAAAGGCCTCTTCGAATAAATGATCGTCGTGGGAGGGTGAGCCTTCTCATGTAGCTTTCCTTCGATACAGGCACTACAAGCACGATCTTTAGCAAAACTAACATTCGTTAGTCCATGGACATGGTCCCCCTTGAGGAGACTTTGCAAAGATCTCATATTGACATGGGCTAAACGGTGATGCCAAAGCCATTCCACATCAACTTTAGCCATTAGGCACGTCGCAGTCTTAGTGGGTCGCTCCGAAAAGTTAATCACGTATAGACCGTTCTCGACATGCCCAACAAAGTTTACTTTAAGAGTCTTGCTCCACAAGAGGGCCACGGTATCTATATCAAAGAAAGTGGCAAAGCCCATGATTGCAAGTTGACGAACGGAAAGTAAATTGTATGCAAGGGACTCAACAAGCATGACCTTCTCAATCGTGAGATCATGAGAGATGACCACCTTGCCAAGTCCCAATACCTTAGAAGATGAGGCGTCACCCCACTCGACATTGGTGGGCATAGATGGAACCTTGTGCATGTCCACCACCAAGTCCTTGCTTCCGGTCATATGATTTGTAGCTCCGCTATCGAGCAACCATGATCCACCACCGGAAGCAAACACCTACAAGAGATCAATGCTTGGTTTTAGGTACCCATTTTGTAATGGGTCCTTTGATGTTAGTAACAAGGGTCTTTGGAACCCAAATAGACCATTCAATGTACTCATGTAGAGAACCAACAAATTTGGCATAAACATGCCCATCACTAGCCCGGCATAACACATAAGAAGGGTTAAAATCGCCGGCTTTGTTGGGAGGGGTGACATTGCCCTTCTTGACATTGTTCTTCTTCTTCTCCTTCTCCTCGGAGGCACTCTCTCCCTCCTTCACAAAGGTTTGCATGAGAGGAGGAGGTCGTTTGGTCTTGTCATTCTTCTTCTTGTTCTTGGAGTCGGGCACGTACCCAACCCCTTCCTTGGCCACAACCACCTTTTGGTTGATCAAGAGATCGTTGAGGTTCTTCTTGCCTTGTATGCAAGTTGCAAGACCTCTCTCAAGTTGTCCCTTTAGCTTAGCGTTCTCCTCAACGAGATGCACATGCTCACAACATGGGTCAGTAGCATTTGCATTATCAATTAACATCATACGAGGGAAAGTGGCTTTTTCCTTGGTTAGCTTTACTTGAAGTTGATCATAAGACTCTTTGAGGCTAGCATGAGCACCCTTCAAGACCTTGTGAGCCTTGTCAAGTAGATCAAACTCCTCTTTGAGTCTAGCAAGATCAACCTCAAGTTCGGCCTTCTCGGAGTTTAGCACATGAGAAACTATAAGGACATGATCATAATCTTTCTTTAACTTAGCATGATCAACGTTGTGTGACTCCTCAAGAGCCAAACGTAGACCACGCTCTTCCTCAAGAGCATTGGAAAGATCTGAAATCTCATCGTCATAGTCACGACTATGCCCTTCCATCTTAGTGATGGTGTCTTCGTGAGCCTCGATCATGTCATTGGCTTCACCAAGTTGTTCCAAGAGAGCAACAAAGTGCTTCTTGGATTTTCCCTTGAGTTTCCCCATAAAGGCCTCAAACTTGTTAGCCTCCACATTAGCTCCCTCAAGTTCATTAATGCTATCCGTCGGAGAAGGATGATTAATGCTGGTAGTTTTGATGTTGGGGGTTACCTTGTTGGTGGCTTTAGCCATGAGGCACTTGGCGGTGATGCTCTCATTGGGTGAGTCGAAGAGAGACACCCGTGACGTCGTTGCAATGGCAACGGAGGCCATGGCAACCGACTCATCATCTTCATCATCATCATCATCCTCATTGTACTCTTCTCGCACAACCAAAGTAAGGGAGTCCTGGATTAGGGGGTGTTCGGGTAGCCGGACTATACCTTCAGCCGGACTCCTGGACTATGAAGATACAAGATTGAAGACTTCGTCCCGTGTCCGGATGGGACTTTCCTTGGCGTGGAAGGCAAGCTTGGCGATGCGGATATTCAAGATCTCCTACCATTGTAACCGACTCTATGTAACCCTAACCCTATCAGGTGTCTATATAAACCGGAGGGTTGTAGTCCGTAGGCAATCAACTCCATATAAAACAATCATACCATAGGCTAGCTTCTAGGGTTTAGCCTCCTTGATCTCGTGGTAGATCTACTCTTGTACTACCCATATCATCAATATTAATCAAGCAGGACGTAGGGTTTTACCTCCATCAAGAGGGCCCGAACCTGGGTAAAACATCGTGTTCCCTGCCTCATGTTACCATCCGGCCTAGACGCACAGTTCGGGACCCCCTACCCGAGATCCGCCGGTTTTGACACCGACATTGGTGCTTTCATTGAGAGTTCCTCTGTGTCGTCGCCTTTAGGCCCGATGGCTCCTTTGATCATCAACAACGATGCGGTCCAGGGTGAGACTTTGCTCCCCCGGACAGATCTTCGTCTTTGGCAGCTACACTCTGCGGGCCAATTCGCTCGGCCACCTGGAGCAGATCGAAAGCTACGCCCCTGGCCATCAAGTCAGGTTTGGAAGCTTAAACTACACGGCTGACATCCGCAGAGACTTGATCTTCGACGGGTTCAAGCCACGGCCAAGCGCGCCGCACTATCTCGAGGGGCATGACCTAGCTCTGCCTCCGGACAGTGTCCTGGAGGCCGCACACGCATCGGTTCTGACCCCTAACTCGGAGCCTATTGTGCCAATCGAGGATGAGCGGTTGGACGTCACCTCGGGGGCTGCAATCCCGAAAGCGATCGAGCCGAACGCTAGCCCCGCACTTTGCACGACCCGTGACTCCGAGGATCCGGACTCCCCAGACTTCGAACCCCCCGCGCCCCTGCCAATCGAATCCGATTGGGCGCCGATAATGCAGTTCACCGCTGCAGACATCTTTCAGCATTCGCCTTTTGGCGACATCCTGAATTCTCTTAAGTCTCTCTCTTTATCGGGAGAGCCCTGGCCGGACTACGGTCAGCGAGGGTGGGATACGGACGATGAGGAAATTCAAAACCCACCCACCACCCACTTTGTAGCCACTGTCGACGATCTAACCGACATGCTTGACTTCAGCTCCGAAGACATCGACGGCATGGATGACGATGTAGGAGGCGAACAGGAACCAGCACCTGTAGGGCGCTGGAAGGCCACCTTGTCATATGACATATATATGATGGATACTCCAAAATATGGAGATGGCGATGGAACAGTGGGGGATAACGCCCCCAAGAAACAGCCAAAGCGCCGGCGTCAATGGCGCCGCTCTAAATCCCGCCAAAGCAAAAACGGTGATTCCGGCACGGGAGATAATACTACCCCGGATAGCGCCGAAGAACACCCACCTCAGCAAGATTCGGCACAGGAAGATGGAGAAGCCAGCCCTCATGAGAGAGCGGCAGACCGAGAGGTCGAGGATGATAACTATACGCCTCCCTCCGAAGACGAGGCAAGCCTCGATGACGACGAATTCGTCATACCATCAGACCCCGCCGAACAAGAGCGTTTTAACGCAGGCTTTTAGCCACGGCAAGCAGCCTCAAGAAAAAGCAGCAACAGCTTAGAGCTGCCCAAGATTTGCTAGCGGACAGATGGACTGAAGTCCTTACGGCCGAAGAGTATGAACTCGAACGCCCCTCCAAGAGTTACCCGAAGCGCAGGCCACTACCCCGATCAGAGGAGGAAGCACCTACATCACCAGCGCATGACATGGCAGACCGGCCACCTCGCAGCCACGACAGAGAGGCCTCTCGGCCCTCCACCCAAGCCACACCCTGACGCTGCTCAACTAAGGCACGGGAAAATGCGCCCAACCTGCGAAACATACTGGAGGATAAGGCAAGACAAACAAGATCGATCTACGGATTGCGCAGGCGCCCTACGGCATGTGACAATGATCTTCACGCCGGATACAACAAATCCGGCCGGGCCGAACACAACAGACATAGCTCTTCCGAGCTGCGTCGTGATATAGCCCAGTACAGAGGCGCCGCACACCCGCTATGCTTCACGAATGAAGTAATGGATCATAAAATCCTAGAGGGTTTCAAACCCGTAAACATCAAATCATACGATGGCACAACAGATTCGGCGGTATGGATTGAGGATTATCTCCTTCACATCCACATGGCACGCAGCGATGATCTACACGCCATCAAATACCTCCCGCTCAAACTTAAAGGACCGGCCCGGCATTGGCTTAACAGCTTGCCAGCAGACTCAATCGGTTCTTGGGAGGACCTGGAAGTCGCATTCCTCGACAACTTCCAGGGCACTTACGTGCGACCGCCGGATGCCGACGACTTAAGCCACATAATTCAGCAGCTAGAGGAATCGGCCAGACAATTCTGGACACGGTTCCTAACAAAGAAAAACCAGATAGTCGACTGTCCGGATGCAGAGGCCCTAGCAGCCTTCAAGCAGAACATCCGCGACGAGTGGCTTGCCCGGCACCTGGGACAGGAAAAGCCGAAATCCATGGCAGCCCTCATGACACTCATGACCCGCTTTTGCGCGGGAGAAGACAGCTGGCTAGCTCGCAGTAACAACTTATCAAAGAACCCTGGTAATTCGGATACCAAGGACAAAAGTGGCAGGACACGTCGGAATAAGCAAAAACACCGCGTTAACAACGACAGCAATGAAGACACAGCAGTCAATGCCGGATTCAAAGGCTATAAATCCGGTCAGCGGAAGAAGCCATTCAAAAAGAATACTCAGGGCCCGTCCAGTTTGGACCGAATACTCGATCGCTTGTGCCAGATACATGGCACCCCCGAAAGGCCAGCCAATCACACTAACAGGGATTGTTGGGTGTTCAAGCAGACAGGCAAGTTAAGGGCCGAAAACAGAGACAAGGGGCTGCACAGTGACGACGAGGAGCCCAAGCCGCCGAACAACAATGGACAGAAGGGCTTTCCCCCACAAGTACGGACGGTGAACATGGTATACGCAACCCACATTCCCAAGAGAGAGCGGAAGCGTGCGCTACGGGACGTATACGCGATGGAGCCAGTCGCCCCAAAGTTCAACCCATGGTCCTCCTGCCCGATCACTTTTGATCAAAGGGACCACCCCACTAGCATCCATCATGGCAGCTTCACCGCATTGGTTCTCGACCCAATAATAGACGGATTTCATCTCACAAGAGTCCTCATGGACGGCGGCAGTAGCCTGAACCTGCTTTATCAGGATACAGTGCGGAAAATGGGCATAGATCCCTCAAGGATTAAGCCCACAAGAACGACCTTTAAAGGCGTTATACCAAGTGTAGAAGCCAACTGTACAGGCTCAGTAACATTTGACGTGGTCTTCGGATCCCCGGACAATTTCTGAAGCGAAGAGTTAATCTTTGATATAGTCCCGTTTCGCAGTGGCTATCACGCCCTGCTCAGACGAACCGCATTCGCAAAGTTCAATGCGGTGCCGCACTACGCATATCTCAAGCTCAAGATGCCAGGCCCTCGAGGAGTAATTACGGTCAACGGAAACACCGAACGCTCCCTCCGTACGGAGGAGCATACGGCGGCTCTCGCAGCGGAGGTACAAAGTAGCCTTCTCAGGCAATCCTCCAGTCCAGCCATTAAAAAGCCAGACACTGCCAAGCGCGCCCGGAGTAACCCACAGCAGGACCGCCTGGCACACTCTGAGCAAGCGTAGCAATGCGGCCCCAACCCCAGCTCTCGCGACATAGCGAAACCAGTACCTCGCGTACATAACTACGCCCTTGAAATACCATGGGCACAGGGGAAGGGGCACAATAACGGCACGCCCAAAATACGGCTTAAAACATACTAGGGGCTGCCAGATTATTTTTTTAATTTTTTCTTACTTTCAGGACTCCATACCTCGGACGACTTGCTCGGCAATTCGACTACCGCACAAACGATGCAAGATCCAGGGAGGCAGACAAGCCATGCCGCATTATGGAACTCCCAGGTGGTCTCTGTTACGAGCGGTATACCTGTTTTAAATATAATTCCGCGGCCTGCCCCTGGTCAGGACATACTGAATAGTCCAATATCTTTTGCTTACCGCACTATTTGCATCGTTCGGCTTTGATAAATAACCTCTCCATAAACAATGCTTAGCTTCTTGTCTATTTTTTGCATTATCTTATTTTCACATTTATGTTTATCAAATGACATGATTGCACCCATACACCATGGTACGGCAAACACGCCAGGGGCTTCAGTACCCCTCATAATGGTGTGAGAAGTCCGTACACTTCAACAAGTGTGGCACCCCGAACTTATAGCACTATATGCATCGGCTCCGAATCATGATTTGGGTCAATAGTTGGGTTTGCCCGGCTCCTATGTTTTGGTGCCTTATGTTCCGCTCTATCGGCTAAGGTAGCACTAGGAGAACCACTGCGATTGTGCCCCGGTTCAGCTGGGTTAAGCACCTCAGTGGAGAAAGCTAAAACTGATTGTCATGATGAGGCGAGAGACCGGTCGTTGTTCGAGAGGTTTTTCGAGTCCCTAAAGACTTATGTCGCTTCGAGCGAGGAGCTGGCTTTATCCGGCAAAGGCGTGGATAGCGCCCCGAACTCGGTCTTCCGAACTAGGGGCTTCGCCGAAATTTAAAATTATAGAGTTCTATGGCTAAGTGAGAGTGTTCAAGCATTATAGTCCGATTGTCTGGTTCGTTGTGATGAGCGCCTCCCTCGAAGGACCCAACTATGGGAAAAAGAGCGCTCAGGTTTATCCCGAACACCCCAGCACTAGTGGCATGGGGGCAGAAGCCGACGACTGGCCATCTCTCAATTTTTTGATAAATGGCTGCACAGAAAGTAATATTTTAAATTCAATAAGCATTTCTTAGCGCATATGAACAAGTTTTCAGCGCACAGGATAAACATGAGCGAGTTCATTCAAAAATCACATCCTTGGTACATTCATCCGCCACAAGGCGGGCACCTGCAAGAACATCCTTGTAGTAGTTCTCGGGCTTGCGATGCTCCTTCCCCGGCGGCGGCCCGTCCTTCACAAGCTTCTCACCGTCCAGCTTACCCCAGTGCACCTTTGCACGGGCAAGGGCCCGACGGGCACCTTCGATGCAGACGGAGCGCTTGATGACCTCGAGCCTCGGACAGGCCTCCACCAGCTGCCGCACCAGCCCAAAATAGCTCCCACGCAAGGCCTCTCCGGGCCACAGTCGAACTATGAAGCCCTTCATGGCCTGTTCGGCCGCCTTGTGGAGCTCGACCAGCTGTTTCAGCTGGTCGCTCAAAGGCACAGGGTGTCCGGCCTTAGAATACTGAGACCAGAACACCTTCTCCGTCGAGCTGCCCTCTTCAGCTCGGTAGAATGCGGCGGCGGCGGATATGCTGCGGGGAAGATCTACGAATGCCCCTGGAGAGCTCCGGATTCGGGTAAGTAACAAGTAGTTTACTTTTATATTTCTGCTTTGCATGAAGAATGCCTTACCCGCTGCTATCTTCCTCATCTCCTCCAACTCTTGGAGGGCCTTTTGGGCTTCGGCCTTGGCAGACTTGGCAGTCTCAAGGGCCGTCGTGAGCTCGGATGCTTGCGCCTTTGACTCAAGCTCCAAACTCTCATGTTTTTTCATGAGAGCCTGAAGCTCTTGCTGCACCTCGCCGACCTGAGCCCCAAGTCTGTCTCGCTCGGTGCGCTCCGCAGCTGTTTTCTTTTCGGCCTCAGACAGCGCCTGCTTAAGGGTCGCCACCTCAGTCGTGGACCCTTCTATAAGCAGTACAATCCTGTTATTTTTTTGCAATCATGCCTTTTTATAGGCACCTTTTCTGTAAGGTATTTCTTACCTTCTCTCTCCCTGAGCCGCCGCTTGGCAAGGCCGAGCTCTCTCTCGATCCGCTCGAGGTCCTGCTTCAGGACACCCACCTCCGCAGTCAGTGCGGCAGTGGATAGCAGCGAAGCCTGCATACGCATATTGACTCTTTTTTGTTAGACTCCTGCGATATTTAATAGATCCTCTATTCGGCTTTTCTTTCCGAACGCCAAACAGAGCATCAGGGGCTACTATCTATGCGGTAATATTTTTACATATTTTTACTTACCTCGAAGCCTGTTAGAAGGCTAGCACAAGCTTCAGTCAGTCCGCTCTTGGTGGACTGAACCTTCTGGATCACCGTACTCATAATAGTACGGTGCCCCTTGTCGATGGAGGCATCGTCAAGCACCTCCAGCAGATTGTCCGGCACCTCCGGTTGGACGGAGGCCGCCGGCTCAGAAGGCTTGCTCCTCTTGGAAGGAGTTCGCCTACCGCGGTCCGGAACTATGGAAGATTCCGGTGCGGTGTCCGGCACAAAGCCGGACTGAGAGCCCTGGGGAGCCTTATCCCCTTCACCCCTGGAGTCCGGGAGGTTGCCTTGCGGCTCCTCCGGGACCACCACCTCCTGCCCCAGAGCTTGTCGTGACGCCACTTTGGCATCATCTGCAGTGCGGGGGGAGACAGCAAGCGGAACTGAGCTCACGTCTGATGAGTCCAGGGAGCCGCCCGACGATTCGTCGAATTCGGCTCGGGGCGGACTGCATAATTACATTCGACATTAGGGAAAGTTGTGCAACAAAGGAACATCATGAGTTATTCTGACATCCGAACTTACGATTTCGCCGGACGCTTGGCCCTGTTTGGCCACTCCTCTTTGCCCTCTTTGGCGTTGGGGGCGTAGTCCAGCGGAGGGGTCTTCCTTTTCCTAGATCCCTCGGCCTCCCCCGTTGGGGCGGCCTTCCTCTTCTCTCCTCCCTCCGCTAGGGGGGGAGAGTTTTCTTCTTCCTCCTCCTCGTTTTCGCGGAGGAGGGCGTCTCGGACTCGTCAGATGACGAGTCCGACACCACCACATTACGGGCACTCTTTCGAGTCCCCGTGGCCTTCTTCTTCTTGGCCTTCTTATCCAGCACCACATAAGGCGCCGGAACCAGCAGCTTCGCTAGTAGAGCTGGGGCTGGGTCTTCGGGCAGCGGAGCCGGACAGTTAATCGGTCCGGATATCGCCCGCCAAGCCTGTCAAAGGTAAGGGAGTTTAGATCCCGCATAGAGTCAAACTATGAAAAAAGCTTAACATCCTATAAAAGGTGAAGATAGCTTACCTCGCTAGCGTGACGCTGCGAGCTATATCCGCGGTCCTCGGAAGCGGATGCGGGAGCCTTGGCGCCCTTGAATAGCACCTTCCAAGCATCTTCATACGTCGTGTCAAAGAGCCTGCTAAGGGTTTGGTGCTGTGCCGGGTCGAACTCCCACAGATTAAAATCCCGTTGTTGGCACGGGAGGATCCGGCGGATGAGCATAACCTGGATTACATTAACAAGCCGGATTGGCTTGTTCACCAGGGACTGGATGCATGTTTGCAATCCGGTCACCTCTTTTTCGTCACCCCACGACAGGCCCGTCTCTTTCCAGGACATAAGCCGCGTGGGGGGTCCGGATCGGAACTCGGGGGCTGCGATCCAGTTCGGATCGCGTGGCTCGGTGATGTAAAACCACCCGGATTGCCACCACTTTAGGGTCTCCACAAAAGAGCCCTCGAACCATAGGACGTTGGTCATCTTGCTTGCCATGGCGCCTCCGCACTCCACCTGGCTGCCGCGCACCACCTTGGGCTTGACGTTGAAGGTCTTGAGCCAGAGGCCGAAATGAGGGCGGACGCAGAGGAAAGCCTCGCACACGACGATAAACGCCGAGATGTTGAGGATGAAGTTCGGGGCCAGATCGTGGAAATCCAGGCCGTAGTAGAACATGAGCCCCCGGACAAATGGGTGGAGTGGAAAACCCAGTCCGCGGAGGAAGTGGGAAAGAAATACTACCCTCTCATGGGGCCTTGGGGTGGGAAGAAGCTGCCCCTTTTCGGGAAGCCGGTGCGCGATGTCCTTAGATAGGTATCCAGCCTTCCTTAGCTTCTTGACTTGGCCCTCCGTAGCGGAGGAGACCATCCACTTGCCTCCCGCTCCGGACATTGCTGGAGAAGGTTGAGGTGGGAAGTGCGGGCTTGGGCGCTGGAGCTCGAGTGCGTAGGAGATGGATAGGCAAAGGAGGAAGAAGGCGTAGGTAAAAAGGTGGATCCTTATCCCCTTATATGGGCGGATGCGGTTGTGCGTCCCCACCTGCCTAGTAAAACTCGCTTGCCTCCCAAGCACTGTGATAAGTGGCGTGGTTGGGTTACCCACGTTCGTATTGATGAGAATCCCGTAAAAGGGGGGTACACGATCTCTGCTTTGACAAGACGTGCCAAGGAAACCGCCTCGCAAAACACGCTGAGGTGGAAAGGTGAAAATGATTCGAACAAAGGCTTGGCCGTAGTGTGATGTCACACTGCGGAATACGTCAGCAGATTTGATTTTTGTTAATGTTATTCTCTCTATGGCAATATGTGGAAGCTTATTTTGCAGAGCCGGACACTACTCTTGGTGTTTACAATCTTCTATGAAGGACTTGGAGGAGGAACCCGCCTTGCAATGCCGAAGACAATTTGCGTGCCGGACTCGTCGTCATTGAAGCCTGGTTTAGGGGCTACTGAGGGAGTCCTGGATTAGGGGGTGTTCGGGTAGCCGGACTATACCTTCAGTCGGACTCCTGGACTATGAAGATACAAGATTGAAGACTTCGTCCCGTGTCCGGATGGGACTTTCCTTGGCGTGGAAGGCAAGCTTGGCGATGCGGATATTCAAGATCTCCTACCATTGTAACCGACTCTATGTAACCCTAACCCTATCCAGTGTCTATATAAACCGGAGGGTTGTAGTCCATAGGCAATCAACTCCATATACAACAATCATACCATAGGCTAGCTTCTAGGGTTTAGCCTCCTTGATCTCGTGATAGATCTACTCTTGTACTACCCATATCATCAATATTAATCAAGCAGGACGTAGGGTTTTACCTCCATCAAGAGGGCCCGAACCTGGGTAAAACATCGTGTTCCCTGCCTCCTGTTACCATCCAGCCTAGACGCACAGTTCGGGACCCCCTACCCGAGATCCGCTGGTTTTGACACCGACACAAAGCCTTGGGAGGAGTCTTCTTGGTGAAGTTGTTCTTGTTGGGGAACGACTTGGCCTTGTCCTTTCGGATGAGCTTGCCACCATTGTCTTCCCTCTTCTCATACGGGCATTCCGCAACGAAATGACTCACGTTGCCGCAATTGTAGCAAGTCCTTACACGTTGCTTTCCCCTCGTGCCACTCGAGTTGTTTTTGCTAAAGTTTGGCCTCGAGTTTTTCTTGCTCCAAAATTGCCTTGAAGCAAGTGCCATGTGTTCATGATATGCATACTTCGTATCTTCGGGGTTGCTCTCCTCTTCTTCCTCTTCTTCTTCTTCCACGGTGAGCTTGGCCTTCAATGCAAGGTTAGGCTTCTTTGCCCATTGAGAACGGAGCACCGCATTATCGGTGGTCTTGTCCAAAATGTTCATGGCCACAAACTCATCCAACACTTCGCTTGAGGTCAAAGTGTGGAAGTCCGGTCTTTGACGAATAACGGAGGACATGGCCTTGTGATAGGGCATCATTGCCTTGAGGAATTTGTGCTTGATCCAATTGTCATCCGTGTACTTGCTCCCGTGATCTCGTAGTGAGACCACGAGTTTGGTTACTCTCCGATAAAGCTCACGAGGTTCTTCATCTTCTTTCATTGCAAACTCATCGGCCTCATCTTGTACCACTTCATAGTTGGAGCGTTGAATGCTTGCGCTTCCCCGGTAGAGAGAGACAACACAATGCCATGCATCTTTGGCCAAGGCGAAGGGACGAAGATGAGGTAGGTCTTCGGGTGGAATTGCATCTTGAATGATGAAGAGAGCATTCTCATTGAATTGATTGTCCGCGGCTTCTCGAGGAGTGAAGTTGCTTGGAGCATGTGGATACAAACCTTCTCCAATGATTCTCCAAAGGTTAGTGTTCACATGATTTAAATGACGTTTAAAGCGGTAAACCCAAGAATCAAAATCCTCATTTTTCACAATCTTAGGGGGAGGACCGGCATGATTCAAATGAGTGGAAGGAACCGGTCCACCATAAACAAGTGGTGGTTCCACATGGGCAAAGATGTCGGTGCCATTCTTACCACTAGAAGAAGGAGCCTTTTCACTACTAGCTTCCCCCTTGTCGGGGATAGCATCCGTCACTTTGTTGGCGGCGTCACCCACTTTCAACGGTGCGGTGGATAGTTTAAGCCCCTCAAGAAATTTAGTAAACATGCTTTCAACTTCGGTCGTCATGGAGGTTTTCAATGTCTCCAAGGCCACATTGAACTCCTCACGAGAGACCGAGGTTCCCCCATCGCCCGTAGATGAGATCGGATTCACACCGGAGTGTTCCTCCACACCATCTACGGTATCAACCATACTCTTTGGACGGTAAAGTCCTTAATAAAGAGACGAGGCTCTGATACCAATTGAAAGGATCGATATGGTTGACTAGAGGGGGGGTGAATAGGCAACTACCAATTTTTAGCTTTTCTTTACCAAATTAAACTTTGCATCAAAGTAGGTTGTCTAGATGTGCAACTAGGTGACCAACCTATACGATGCAATAACAACAAGCATACAAGCAAGCAAGAGAAGTAACACTACAAGGCTTGCACAAGTAAAGGTAAGAGATAACAAAGAGTGGATCCGATGAAGACGAGGATGTGTTACCGAAGTTCCTTCCTTTTGAGGGGAAGTACGTCTCCGTTAGAGCGGTGTGGAGGCACAATGCTCCCCAAGAAGCCACTAGGGCCACCGTATTCTCCTCACGCCCTCACACAATGCGAGATGTCGTGATTCCACTATTGGTGCCCTTGAAGGCAGCGACCGAACCTTTACAAACAAGGTTGGGGCAATCTCCACAACTTAATCGGAGGCTCCCAACAAAACCACGAAGCTTCACCACAATGGACTATGGCTCCGCAGTAACCTCAACCGTCTAGGGTGCTCAAACACCCAAGAGTAACAAGATCCGCTAGGGATGAGTGGGGGAATCGAAAATCCCTTGGTGGAAGTGTAGATCGGGGCCTTCTCAACCACTCCCGAGCAAATCAACAAGTTTGATTGGCTAGAGAGATAGATCGGGCGGAAATGGAGCTTGGAGCATTTAATGGAGCTTGAGCAATAAATGGAGCTTGGGGAGGAAGAGGTAGGTCAAAGAGAAGAAGGGGACTCCCTTTTATAGTGGGGGCAACAATCCAACCGTTGCCCCCCACCAACCAGCCCTGCACAGGGTGGTACTACCGCTGAGAGGGGGCAGTACTACCGCCAGGACAGCGGTACTGCCGCGCCAGCCAGCGGCACTGCCGCGTAGAGGAGACTAGTAAGAAAGGACCCAACCGCGGTACTACCGTGGTGGTAGGGACGGCACTACCGCTCCTAGAATGGTACTACCGCCTCTACAACCGCGACTAGTGCCACAAAACCCGACACAAGAAAAAGACCTCTCGAATCGAGGCGGTAGGAGCCAGACTGCCCCGCGGTACTATGGCAGTGGGGTCATGGGCAGTACTACTGTTGTGGAGCAGTACTGCCGCTTGTGACCCTTCAGCCGTACTACCACTGGCAGTGCGGTACTACCGCTGGGGCGCATAAGAGAGAGAGAGAATCTCTCAAAGATGCTGAGGATGAGGCGGAGGTGCCAGGCACCCCAGCGGTACTACTATTCTCGAGCCACGGGCGGTACTACCGCTGTGGAGCGGTACTGCCGCTTGTGGCTCCTCAGCGGTACTACCGCTGGGTGCGCGGTACTATCGCTTGGACCCAGACAGGACAAGGAAGAGAGGAGAGAACTCTACAATGGAATGGAAAAGCTCGGAGGGTGAGAAGCTGATGTGTACGTGGTGATTCCACCCATGCAATACCCCAGCGGACCCCCTCTTGATAGTACGGTGCCCTCTACGCAACTAGTCCACCGAGAAAGAAATGAAAGAGCTACACCGTCTTGAAATGCACTCCGAGGGGAAGAAAGCGTCTCGTGCCAGGGGAGAATCTGTGAATTATTCAAAGCACAAGATTAGTCCGCAAACATGTTGTCATCAATCACCAAAACTACCTTGAGAGAGATATGTCGTAACAGTAGTGTCGCGTTAGCAGCATCCTGCAGTAGTGCTATGGATTGAGTAAGATCCTTCAAGTAAGTTGTCATCGGTGCAAGCAATAAAAATTTCTCTCTAAATATGTATGATCTTTTAATGTGGAGAAAATAAGCTTATAGGAACTTGTGATATGGAAGAAATAAAAGCGATGGACTGCATAATAAAGTTCTTTATCACAAGCGGCAATATAAAGTGATGTTATTTTGCATTAAGATTTTGTGCAACCGACCATAAAAGCGCATGAAAACCTCTAATTCCCTTTGCGAAGGGCCTATCTTTTACTTTCATCTTCTACCCTTATACAACGGTCATGGTGATCTTCACCTTTCCATTTTACACTTTTTTTCTTTTTGGCAAGCACTATGTGTTGGAGGAAGATCCAGATATATATATCCAGTCGGATGTAGGTTATCATAAAGTATTATTATTAACATTACCCTTGAGGTAAAAGGTTGGGAGGCGAAACTATAAGCCCCTATCTTTCTTTGTGTCCGACTGAGGCTTTGAATTCATAAGTATCGTGTGAGTGTTAGCAATTGTGAAAGACTAAATGATAGTTGAGTATGTGGACTTGTTGAAAAGCTCTTGTATTGACTCTTTCCGATGTTATGATAAATTGCAATTGTTTCAATGACTGAGATCATAATTTGTTAGTTTTCAATGAAGTTTTTGATTCATACTTTACATTGTGAATGAATTGTCACTTTAGCATAAGAAACCATATGATAATATATTTTGCTGTCCTAAAGATGATCATGATGCCCTCATGTCCGTATTGTATTTTATTGACACCTCTATCTCTAGACATGTGTACATATTAACCGATTTCAGCTTTCGCTTGAGGACAAGCGAGGTCTAAGCTTGGAGGAGTTGATACGTCCATTTTGCATCATGCTTTTATATTGATATTTATTGCATTATGGGCTATTATTACACATTATGCCACAATACTTATGCCTTTTCTCTATTATTTACAAGATTTACACAAAGAAGGAGAATGCCAACAGCTGGAATTCTGGACCAGAAAGGAGCAAATCTGAGAGACCTATTCTGCACAACTCCAAAAGTCCTAAAAATTTATGGAGAATTATTTTGGAATATATAAAAAATACTGGGCTAAGAAAGCAGTAGAGGGGACCCACCAGGCAGCCACAAGGGTGGGGGAGCGCCCACCTGGCAGGCCCCCGGTGCCCATATTCTGCTATATGAAGGGTTTTGGCAAGAAAAAAATAAGGAGGAAGATTTCGGGACGAAGCGCCGCCGTCTCGAGGCGGAACCTGTGCAGAACTAATCTAGGGCTCCGGCAGAGCTGTTCTGCTGGGGAAACTTCCCTCCTAGAGGGGGAAATAGAAGCCATCGTCATCACCAACGATCCTCTCATCGAGAGGGGGTCAATCTCCATCAACATCTTCACCAGCACCATCTCCTCTCAAACCCTAGTTCATCTCTTGTATCCGATCTTTGTCTCAAAACCTCAGATTGGTGCATGTGGGTTGCTAGTAGTGTTGATTACTCCTTGTAGTTGATGCCAGTTGGTTTATTCGGTGGAAGATCATATGTTCAGATCCTTAATGATAATTATTACTCCTCTGATTATGAACATGAATATGCTTTGTGAGTAGTAACGCTTGTTCCTGAGGACATGGGAGAAGTCCTTTTAAGAAACTGACTTAGCAATGATCAATATGCGAAAAGCATAGCGATTGGATCAGTGATGAATATTTGTGTAGGATGACATTCATCATATAATAGTCACAACCTAGAGCGATACACAATAGCTCCAATTCATCAATGTAATGTAGGCATGTATTTCGTGTATAGTCATACGTGCTTATAATAAGAACTAGCATGACATCTTTTGCCGTACCCTCCTATGGCAGCGGGGTCCATAAGGAAACTAAGGGATATTAAGGCCTCCTTATAATATAGAACCGGAACAAAGTATTAACACACAGTGAATACATGAACTCCTCATACTACAGTCATCACCGGAAAGAATCCCAACTACTGTCAGTTTGGGGTATGCGGATCATAACACATAATAGGTGCATACAACTTTCAAGATAGGATCAAGAACGCAAATATATTCATGAAAACATAAAGAGTTCAGATTTGAAATCATGGCACTCGGGCCCTAGTGACAAGCATTAAGCATAGCAAAGTCATAGCAACATCAATTTCAGAAGATAATGGATACTAGGGATCAATCCCTAACAAATTGATTCGATTACATGACAAATCTCATCCAACTCAATCACCGTTCAGCAAGCCTACGAAGGAATTACTCACTCCCAGCAGTGAGCATCATGAAATTGGTGATCAAAAAGTGTTGATGATGACGATGGCGATGAACCCCCTCTCCGGAGCCCCGAAAGGACTCCATATCAACCCTCTCGGTGAAGAACGGGAGGTGGCAACGACTCTGTATCATAAAACATGATGAAACTTTCATTGAGAGTTCCTCTGTGTCGTCATCATTAGGCTTGATGGCTCCTTCAATCATCGATAGCGATGCAATTCAGGGTGAGACTTTTCTCCCTGGACAGATCTTTGTGTTCGGCGGCTTCGCAGTGCGGGCCAACTCGCTTGGCCATCTGGAGCAGATCGAGGGTTACGCCCCTGGCCACCAGGTCAGGTTTGGAAGCTTAAACTACACAGCGATATCCGTGGAGAACTGATCTTCGACGGATTCGAGCCCCTGCCTAGTGCGCCACATGGTCACGATGAGCATGATTTAGCTCTGCCATCGGACAGTGTTCAGGAGATCGCGCCGGCAACCGCTCCGACCCTCAATTCGGAGCCAGTTGCGCCATCCATGGACGGGTGGATAGACCCCACCACGGAGACCGCACTCTCATCGGTGATCGAGCCGAGTATCGACCTTACCCTTCACGGGAGCCCTGACGCCGAACTACCGGATTCTTCCCCGGCCAGACTCCGAACCGCCTGCGCCCGTGCCTATCAAATCCGACTGGGCGCTGATCATGGAGTTTACCTCCGCAGATATTTTTCAGCACTCGCCCTTCGGTGACATACTGAACTCATTAAGGTCTCTCTCCTTGTCAGGAGAGTCCTGGCTGAACTATGTCCGGCAGGATTGGGATGCAGATGACGAAGAAATTTGCCGCCCACCCACCACCCACTTAGTAGCCACTGTCGACGATTTGACCGACATGCTCGACTTCGACTCCGAAGACATCGACGGCATGGACGACGATGCAGGAGGCGAACAAGAACCGCTGCCCACAGGGCACTGGACAGCCACCTCGTCATATGACATATATATGGTGGACACACCCAAAGAAGGCAATGGCCACGGGACAGCGGAGGATGACCCCTCCAAGAAGCGACCCAAGCGCCAACGTCAGTGGCGCCGCTCTAAGTCTCGCCAAAGCAAAAGCGATGACACTGGCACAGGAGATAATAGCACTCCGGACAGTGCCGAAGATGACAACAATCCCCTCCAGTAGGGCTGGAATTCGAGCCGAGTCGAGCCAGCTTGGCTCGACTCGCTAAAGCTTGTTTCGTTAACGAGCTAACTTGACTCGACTCGTTACTATAACGAGCTCAAATCCAAGATTGGCTCGACTCGTATAACTCGTGAGCTGGCTTGTTTAGCTTGTTAAGCTCGTTAAGGATATGAACATAAAACCTTACGAATAAGATAAAAATGAACATTGTTTGTGAACATTGTACATGTTTACATTCACATGTAATCATTTTTTTCATATTAGTAAGGTGCCTTGGGCGTCCCGGCCTTGTGTTGTGCGCCTAGGACATAGGGTGCTTGACTGATCTCTTATACCGAGCCTAACGAGTTACACGAGTACTCGTGAGATTGGCTCATTTAACTTGGTCTATAAACGATCTTAAACTAAAGCTCAACTCAACTCGTTATTCTTTGAGTTCGAGTCGATTCGAGGCGAGTCACGAGTTACTCATTTAGCTCACGAGCTTCGAGTTTTTTTTCCAGCCCTACCCTCCAGCAAGATTTACGGCGGGAGGATGGAGAAGCCAGCCCTCCCGAGAGAGCGGCAGATGGAGAGGTGGAGGATGATAATTACATGCCTCCCTCCCAAGACGAGGCAAGCCTCGACGATGACGAATTCGGTGTGCCTGAGGATCCCATCGAACAAGAGCGCTTCAAGCGTTGGCTTATAGCCACGGCAAATAGCCTTAAGAAAAAGCAACAGCAGCTTCAAGCTGATCAAGATTTGCTAGCTGACAGATGGACTGAAGTCCTTGCGGCCAAGGAATATAAACTCGAACGCCCCTCCAAGAGTTACCCAAAGCGCAGGTTGCTACCCCAACTGGAGGAGGAAGCACCAAAACCTACATCTCCAGCGTATGACGCGGCTGATCGGCCACCTCGTGGCCGTGACAAAGAGGCATTCCAGCCAAAAGTTTAGCCCGCACCCCAACGCCACTCAAATAAAAATGTCAAGACATGGGGAAATACGCTAGACCTGCAAGATGTATTGGAGGACAAAGCAAACCACACAAGATCGATCTACGGATCGCGAGGGCACGCCACTATGCGAGATGATAACCGTCACGTCGGATATAGTAAAAGTAAGTCCGGCCGGGCCGAACACAGCGGACAAGACTCATTTGAGCTGCGTCTTGATATAGCCCAGTACAGAGGCGCCGCACACCCCCTATGCTTCACACACAAAGTAATGGATCATCAAATCCCAAAGGGTTTCAAACCCGTAAATATAGAATCATACGACGGCACAACAGAGCCTGCGGTATGGATCGAGGACTTCCTCCTGCACATCCACATGGCCCGCGGTGACGATATACACGCCATCAAATACCTCCCACTTAAACTCAAAGGACCAACTCGGCATTGGCTCAACAGCCTTCCAGAAGAATCCATTGGCTGTTAGGAAGATCTGGAAGCCGCATTCCTTGACAACTTCTAGGGCACTTATGTGCGACCACCAGATGCCAATGACTTGAGCCAAATAATTCAGCAGCCAGAGGAATCGGCCAGGAAATTCTGGACACGGTTCCTAACAAAGAAAAATCAAATCGTCGACTACCCGGATGTAGAGGCCCTGACATCTTTTAAGCACAACATCTGTGACGAGTGGCTCACCCGGCACCTTGGTCAGGAAAAGCCGAAATCTATGGCAGCCCTCGCGACACTTATGACCTGCTTTTGCGCGGGAGAAGACAGCTGGCTGGCTCGCAGCAATAACATATCAAAGAACCATGGTACTTCGGATACCAAGGATGGCAATGGCAGGTCACGTCGCAACAAACACAAGCGCCGCATTAACAGCGACAATACCGAGGATACGGCAGTCAATGCCGGATTCAAAGGCTCTAAACCCGGTCAGCGGAAAAAGCCATTCAAAAGAAGCACTCCGGGCCTGTCCAGTTTGGACCGTATACTCGACCGCTCGTGTCAAATACACGGCACCCCCGACAAGACAGCCAACCACACCAACAGGGATTGTTGGGTGTTCAAGCAGGCCGGCAAGTTAAATGCCAAAAACAAAGATAAGGGGTCACATAGCGATGACGAGGAGGAGCCCCGGCAGCCGAACACCGGAGGACAAAAGAGGTTCCCCCCACAAGTGCGGACAGTGAACGTGATATACACAACCCACATCCCCAAGAGGGAGCGGAAGCGTGCCCTAAGGGACGTATATGCGTTGGAGCCAGTCGCCCCAAAGTTCAACCCATGGTCCTCTTGTCCGATCACCTTCGATCGCAGGGACCACCCCACTAGTATCCGTCATGGCGGATTCGCCGCACTGGTCCTAGACCCAATCATTAACGGATTTCACCTCACTCGAATCCTTATGGACGGTTGCAGCAGCCTGAACCTGCTTTATCAGGACACAGTGCGCAAAATGGGTATAGACCCCTCAAGGATCAAACCCACAAAAACGACCTTCAAAGGCGCCATACCAGGTGTAGAGGCCCATTGCATAGGCTCAGTCACACTGGAAGTGGTCTTCGGATCCCTGGATAACTTCCAAAGCGAGGAGTTAATCTTCGATATAGTCCCGTTTCGCAATGGCTATCATGCACTGCTCGGGTGAACCGCATTCGCGAGATTCAACGCAGTACCGCACTACGCATATCTCAAGCTCAAGATGCCAGGACCTCGGGGGGTCATCATAGTCAATGGAAACACAGAGCGCTCTCTCCATACGGAGGAGCACACTGTGGCCCTCGCAGCAGAAGCGCAAAGCAGCCTCTTAAGGCAATCCACCAGTTCGGCGATTCAAGACCCGGACACCTTCAAGCGCGCCCGGAGTAATCGGCAACAAGACCGCCTGGCACGTTCCGAGCTTGCATAGCAATGCGGCCCCCACCCCAGTACCAGCCAAACAGCGAAATCTGTGCCACGCGTACATAATTACGCATTAAAAATACCATGGGCACAGGTGGGGAGGGGGGCACGACTACGGCACGCCCCAAGACGCGGCTCAACCGCACTAGGGGCTTCCCGCTTTGTTATTTTTCTCTCTTTCAGGACTTTAATCTCTGGAAACCCCGTCCGGCAGTACGGTTGCCGGACACACGATACAACAACCAAGGAGGCGGCAAGCTACGTCGCACCATGGAACTCCCAGGTGGTCTCTGACAACGAGTGAAATACCTACTTTAAATACCATTCCTCAGCTTGCCCTTGGAGGAGACATGTCAAATAGTCCTACTTTTTGCTTATCACACTACTTGTATCATTCTGCTTTAACGCACCTTTTTGAATAAACAATGCATAGCACTAGACTATTATCGCATTCTCTATTCTTATATATATATGTGTGTGTGTGTGTGTTCATTCATGACATCCAGCACCTGTACACTCTGGTACGGCCAATACGCTAGGGGCTTAAGCATACCCCATAATACGGCGTGAGAAGTCCGAACACTTTCGACAGTGCGGCACCCCAAACTTATAGCATTATATGCATCACCTCCGAATCATGTCTTGGGTCAATAGTTGGGTTTGCCCGGCTCCCATGTTTTGGTACCTTACGTTCCGTTATATCGGCTAAGGTAGCACTGGGAGAACTACTGTGATTGTGCCCAGGTTCAGCTGGGCTAAGCACCTCAGTAGAGAAAGCTAAAACTGACTGTCATGATAAGGCGAGAGCTGGTCGCTGTTCGAGAGGTCTCGAGTCCCTAAAGACTTATGCCGCTTAGAGCGAGGAGTTGGCTTTGTCCGGCTTAAGGCATGTATAGCGCCCCGAATTCGGCCTTCCGAATACTAGGGGCTTCACCAAAATTTAAAATTGTAGGATTCTATGGCTAAGTGAGAGTGATAAAGCATTATAGTCCGGTTGCCTTGTTCATTGTGATGAGCACCTCCCTCGAAGGACCCAACAATGGCAAAAAGAGTGCTCAGGTTTATCCCGAACACCCCAGCACTCGTGGCACGAGGGCAGAAGCCGACAGCTGGCCATCTCTTAGATTTGATAAACAGCCGCACAGAAGGTAATATTTTAAATTCAAACAAGCGTTGCATAGCGCATATGAACAAGTTTTCATAATACATGATCACACGAGCAAGTTCATTCAAAAATTACATCTTTTGCACACTCGTCCGCCACAAGACGGGCACCCTTCAGGACACCCTCATAATACATTTCGCGGTGGCGATGCTCCTTGCCCTGCGGCATCCCCTCCTTCACTAGCTTCTCAGCGTCCATCTTGGCCTAGTGCACCTTCGCATGGGCAAAGGCCCGGCGTGCACCTTCGATGCAGACAGACCGCTTGATGACTTCCAGCTGCGGGCAGGCATCCACAAGCCGCCTCACCAGGCTGAAGTAGCTGTTGGGAAGGGAGTCGTCAGGCCACATCCGGATTATAAAGCCCTTCATGGCCTGTTCGGCCGCCTTGTGCAGCTCGACCAGTTGCTTCAGCTGGTCGCTCATAGGCATCGGGTGTTCGGTCCTAGTATACTGAGACCAGAACAGCTTCTCTGTCGAGCTTCCCTCCTCGGCCTGGTAAAATTTCGCGGCATCCGACACACTGCGGGGCAAATCTGCGAATGCTCCTGGAGAGCTCCGGACTCGGGTAAGTAACAAGTAATTTACTTTCACATGCTTGCTTTGCATATTGAATGCCTTACCTGCAGCTATCTTCCTCATCACCTTGATCTCCTAGAGGGCCTTTTGGGCTTCAGCCTTGGCATTCTTTGCGCTCTCGAGGGCCACGGCAAGCTCAGACTCTTGCGTCTTCGAGTCAAGCTCCAAAGCCTCGTGCTTCGTCACAAGAGCCTGGAGCTCTTGCTGCACCTCGCCCACCCGTGCCTCTTGCCTTTCCCGCTCGGTGCGCTCCTTGGCCGCTTTGTTTTCGGCCTCGGACAGCGCTTGCTTCAGGGTCGCCACTTCGGTCGTGGCCCCTGGCACATTCACGATGATCCTGTCATTTCGCAACCACATTTTTGTTTTATATATAGACAAGGTATTACTTACCTTTGTTCTCCTCGAGCTGCCTCTTGGCAAGGCCGAGCTCTTTCTCGGACCCCTCAAGGTCCTGCTTCAGTGCGGCGACCTCCGCAGTCAGTGCGGCAGAGGTCAGCAGCGAAGCCTGCATGCACATACATACATACTTATATTAGACTCCTGCATATATTATTTGATCCTCTATTTGGCTTTTCTTTGTGAACACCAAACAGAGCATCAGGGGCTACTGTCTATGCGGTAATATTTTTCCTATATTTTAAATACTTACCTCAAAGCCTGTTAGATCACCGCACTCATAATAGTGCGGTGCTCTTCGTCAATGAAAGCGCCGCGAAGCGCTCCCAACAGGTTGTCCGGTGCCTCTGGATGGACAGAGGTCACCGGCACGGGCATCTTGCCCCTTTTGGAAGGGGGCCGCCTGCCCGAGTCCGGAACCACTGTAGGTTCCGGCGCGATGTTTGGCTGAGAGCCGAACTTGGAGCCCCCGGGAGCCTTGCTCCCTTTGCTCCTGGAGTCCGGGAGGTCGCCTTGAGGCGCCTCCGGGACTGTCTCCCCCCGGCTCGGTGCCCCCTGAGACAGTACCTCGGCATTGTCCATAGGGCAAGGAGAGGTGGCGGTTGGAAGTGTATCACTATTCATGTCCGACGAGTCCAAGGAACCGTCCGACAATGATACATCGATACGGGCTTGGGGCGGACTGCATAATCATATTCGACGTTAGGAGAAGCAGTGCGACAAAGGTATGCTATGAGTTACTCTGGTATCCGAATACTTACGACTTCGTCAGGGGCTTGGCCCTGAGCAGCCACTCGTCTTTGCCGTCGGCGGCGATGGTGGAACAGTCCGGAAGGAGAGTCCTTCCCTTCTTGGACCCTTCGGCCTCCCCGGTTGGGGCGGCCTTCCTTTTCTTGTCTCCCCCGGCTGGAGGGGGAGAGTCTCCATCTTTCCTCCTCGTTTTTGTGGGAGGAGTGCGTCTCGGAGTTATCGAACGATGAGCCCGATACCACCTGGCACCGGGAACTCTTTCGGGTTCCCTTGGCCTTCTTCTTGGTCTTATCCGGCACCTCATAAGGAGCCGGAGTCCGCATCTCCGTCAGGAGAGCGTCCGCAGGGTCTTCGGGCAGAGGGGCCGGATAGTTGATCTGCTCCGATGTCTTCACCCAGTCCTGTCAATGGCATGGGAGCTCAGACCCCGCACATGGTTAAGCTATGGGAAATAAACACCCTATCAGATGTACAGAACTTACCGGATTGCAGAACGCTTCGCGCTTAGCCCGCGGTCCTCGATAAGAGAAGGAGGGACCTCGGCTCCCTTGAACAGCACCCTCCAGACGTCTTTATGCATCGTGTTGAAGAGCTCGCTTAGAGTCTGGTGTATGGTCGGGTCGAACTCCCATAAGTTGAAATCCCGTTGTTGACACGGGAGGATCCGGTGGAAGAGCATGACCTGGACTATGTTGACAAGCTTAAGTTTCTTGCTTGTCATGTTCCGGATACACTTCTGGAGTCCGTCCAGCTCCATCGATGAACCCCAGGACAGGCCCTTCTCCTTCCAGGAAGTGAACCGCATGGGATTCCGGATCGAAACTCGGGGGCCGCCACCCAGTTGGTGTCGCGCGGCTCGGTGATGTAGAACCACCCCGATTGCCACCCCTTTACGGTCTCCATGAAGGATCCCTTGAGCCATGCAACATTGGGCATTTTGCCCACCATGGCTCCGCCGCATTTCGCTTGTTGGCCGCCTACAACCTTCGGCTTGATATTGAAGGTCTTCAGCCATAGGCCAAAGTGGGGCCGGATGCGGAGGAAAGCCTCGCACACGACGATGAACGCCGAGATGTTGAGGATGAAATTCGGGGCCAGATCATGAAAGTCCAGCCCGTAGTAGAACATGAGGCTGCGGACGAATGGATGGAGGGGAAACCCCAATCCGCGGACGAAATGGGGGAGGAAAACCACCCTTTCGTGAGGTTCCGGGGTAGGGACGATCTGCCCTGCGGCTGGCAGCCGGTGCGCGGTATCTGCGGCTAAGTACCGGCTCCACGTAGCTTTTTAATGTGCCCCTCCGTGACGGAGGAGGCCATTCACTTGCCTCCCGCTCCGGACATGTTTGGAGAGAGTTTAGGAGGAGGATGCGGACTTGGGCGCTGGAGCTCGAGTGCGCGAGAATGGATGAGCAAGGAGGAAGAAGGCGTGGGTAGAAAAAGGTGAGATCTTATCCCTTTATAAGGGCGGACTAAACTATGCGCCCCCACTATCCTGGTAAAACTCGCTTATCCCCCAAGCGCCATAATTGATGGCGCGGTTGGGTTACCCATGTTCGTATTGATGAGAATCCCATAATAAGGGGAACACGATCTCTGCTTTGACAAGACGTGTCAAGAAACCGCCCCGCGTTATGTGCGGGGGCTGGTTAAAGGAAAACGGTTCAAATAATTACCGGGCCGTGGCGTGATGTCATGTTGCCCAAACGTGTCAGCAGATTAGATTTGTGGTAATATTATTCTCTCTACGGTGGCATGTGGAACTTATTTTGCAGGGTCGGACACTATCCTTGTATTCAAATTCTTCCGTGGTGTATTCGGAGGAGGAACCCGCCTTGCAATGTCGAAGACAACACTGCGCGCCGGACTCATCGTCATTGAAGCCTGGTTCAGGGGCTACTGAGGGAGTCCTGGATTAGGGGGTCTCCGGACAGCCGGACTGTTGGACTATGAAGATACGAGATTGAAGACTTCGTCCCGTGTCCGGATGGGACTCTACTTGGCGTGGAAGGCAAGTTAGGCAATACGGATATGTATATCTCCTCCTTTGTAACCGACCTTGTGTAACCCTAGCCCCTTCCGGTGTCTATATAAACCGGAGGGTTTTAGTCCGTAGGACAACATACAATCATACCATAGGCTAGCTTCTAGGGTTTAGCCTCTCCGATCTCGTGGTAGATCAACTCTTGTAATATTCATATCATCAAGAATAAATCAAGCAGGACGTAGGGTTTTACCTCCATCAAGAGGGCCCAAACCTGGGTAAAACATCATGTCCCCTGCCTCTTGTTACCATCCGCCTTAGACGCATAGTTCGGGACCCCCTACCCGAGATCCGCCGGTTTTGACACCGACAATGGTATTTATAGACTTGAGATTAGGGTCAGCAGAGCCACGTGGGCCCCATAAGGTAACAGGGCGCGCCCAGGGGGTGGTCGCGCCCTGTTGCCTTGTGGGCAACTGGTGGCCCCCTCCGGTGGATCTTCGCTCCAGTATTTTTTATATATTCCATAAAAATCTCCAAAAAGTTTCTTCCATTTTTGAGAACTTTTATTTTTGCACAAAAAACAACACTATGGTAGTACTTCTGAAAATAGCGTCAGTCCAGGTTAGTTTCATTCATATCATGCAAATTAGAGTCCAAAATAAGAGCAAAAGTGTTTGGAAAAGTAGATACGATGAAGACGTATCAGAGCCTCATGTCCAAACATCTATAGACCGTTATCCAACTGCATCTATAGCTGATACTCCACCCAAGACCATTGGCTAGCATGCATCTTAAAGTATTAAATAAAACTGAGTATTGCATTAAGTATGATTACATGAAATAGATGATATATTGTATTTACCCCACGTTCAAAGGACAATTCCGCAATCATTGTTTTATCCCTAGTGGCAACAACACAATACAAGCCTTTTCCACTTTATGTTGTTGTGGTAGATTACTTGAAGGATTGAACCCAACTATCATACACAACTCCCTCTTGAAGATCACTAATCAAACTTGGCCAAATAAAGACAAATATATCAGAGAGCATATATGAATAAGAATTATGCAACAAAGAAACCAAATTGATCTCAAAAGAATTCATGGTTAGATCATAAAGTGGCAATTCATCACACCGCAATAACACACCAATAGATTATGTCTGATGGATCACAATCATGTAGGCAGCTAATGTTATCTTTGTATTGACAAGAAAGGGAGAGAAGACCATTTAGCTACTGCTGTGGACACATAGTCCAAAGGAAACTACTCACGGACGATCATGGTGACCTTCAAGTTGATGGAGATGGCCACCGTGATGATTTCCCCCTTCGACGGAGTAGTGGAAAAGGCCTCCGGATTGGGTCACCATGGAATAGAGAGGCGTGGTGGCAGAAAAAAATCATCTATATTTAGGGTTTTCGAAGCGGAATAAAAATATATATGCCGAGAGGTGGTGGAATGGGGGCCTGTGGTCCCCCACTTGGGTGGAGCATGCAGCCATCCGCCTGACCACATGGTGGGGCCACGTGATAGGACTAAAGTATGTAATTTTCTCTTAGTCAAGTTGCTGCTCTACCGGCTGCACCCAGCGAGTAGCAATGTCAAATTGTGTTGAGGAGATAGGCGACCAGTCCCCATGCCACGACGGCGGCTAGCAGCAACGAGCCGATGATAGCCGAGTGGCGATCCACGCAAAACGAACACTACTACATAGGCACAACCTCATAGATATTTTCTTTTTCCATAAATTCTCGTTTGTCAGTGAGCACCATTTTTATACAAGTTGTAGATTGTAGCACTATGAATAATCTTAAAATCAATCACCGGGAGTATGGTTTAGAATTCAAAACAAATTGTTCTCTCCTTTGGCTGGCACACCCAACTTTTCCTTTATAGTTCTACCACTGCTAGGCTCACTCTTATCATAGCGAACCTGACCTGAACTGTACATGGTATCAAGAAACCACTAACCAAAAGGTGGTGGCGGGAAAGATCAGAAGGTTGGATGGGGTAGCCTAACAAAAAACGCCCCGTGTCACTCCACGCGGTGACTCGGGCACAAGCCTAGCCGCCATCGTACACCACCCTGCCTCCACCCCTCCTCCCCTGCCGTCGCATGGGCTGCTGGGAATGCACTGCCTCGGCGGCTTCACCCCGATCAACGACATTTAGCTCGAGCAATGGGCTGTGGTGGGTCTTTCTGGCCAGATCTGGTTCTCTAGCTACCGGAGGCCCGGAGGAGGCTCGGTTAGCGACTGGTTTGCAGCAGTTTGCAGGGTGGCTCCCTTACGGGATGGTGGGTTGCGGTGGTGTCGGTCTGGGCAGGCCTTCAGGGTGCTGCGGGTTGTGCTCCAAAAGGATCTATGTGGTGCAACACATGGCGTCTGTTGGCTCTGATCTGGTGTGGTGTGTCCGCGACATTGCCCTTGAGATAGGTGTTCGGCTCTCCGGGCGAAAGTCTTGCTCGAGTTTGGTCGGGGATGGTGACAAAGGATACCTTCGGGTGTGGTTGTTTGGAGGCGTCAAACGAAACATCTAATTTTGCTAAGAGATAAACAAGATGAGTTATTATTGTTTAAATTCTACCCCGCCCTTCAATGTGACTGCCTGGAACATCTTGGATGTAGAGAAACGCCAAGATTTTTGACAATGTCTACCAAATGGCTTTCTATCTTTCTTTTAATAAAGTTTCAGTGCTGGGGTTTTGCCTACAGTTGTCAATTCTAAGAGAAAAATATTAGAAAAATGTTACCTTTCAACCAGCGGATCGTGCTCTCGCATCTGCCGTGTGCGGAGCCGTTGGATTACTTTTGATCAAACAGTCCACGTGTATGTATAGATTCTACGCCTCGCATCCGCCGTCCTCGGAAGCCAACGCACCCACTGTATGTATTAGGATTTTGCAACATTCTTCATGTTTCTGAAACATAGGGAATGTTGCAGTGGCACCACGACGGTGCGACGATGCAGACTAAAATTTCTGTAACATAATATCTGTTGCAAAAATAATTCTGTAACATAATATCTGTTGTAAAAAAATGTCTGCAACATTATCTTTGTTGCAAAAAATAAAATCTACAACACAACCTTTGCCACAAATGTTTTCTGTAACAAGACCTCTGTTGCAAAAGTAATATAAAAACTTCGCAACAAGATCTTTGTTGCAAAAAAAATATGCAACACAACTTATGTTACAACATCCATTTTTTGTGACAAAATGTTTCCGCAACAAGGTCTCTGTTGCAAAGTAGAGTAAAATATTCAATCTAGATTGTGCCGAATCAGACGGCTCGCGCAGCGGCGAATCTTTTAAAAAGATCCGCCAGCCGACGCATAGCAGTCCCCAAAATATTAGGATACTTTGGCAGTATATTTTAATATATCCTACTAATGAGCGTTCAGGAGACTGGAATATAACAATTAAAAAATAAGAGCTGAACGCGATAAAAATATTGATTTCCCGAAAAGGAGCGGCTCCGAACTATCCAACGATGCTGACACGTACAGGTGTGCTGGATAAAATTTTCATTCTTTCTTTCTCCTCTTCATGTTCTAAGTTATGTACAGATTTCACGGCAGACCAAAATTTTGAACTCACTGTAACATTACATCAAACTATAAAGAAAAGGGAAAAGGGGCTAGCGCCTATTTACTGTTCAATCTAAAATATATTAATGCAAAACCAAGCAAAAAAGTTCTTCTAATTTGCCAATCAGCATTCGATGCAGACCAGTCAAATGCTGTACATTTGTCTTGCTCATACTGATTGCCTGCTTCTGCATTGACAGAACATGTGGAGTATCAGATTGCTGAAGTCAAGTTAGAAATACACAAACAGAAGTCATGTTTCCGGTTAGGTTCGACATGTATTTTTAACAAAATTTAACCGCATATCAAATGCATATTTCATGTCAAATATTGCTGAGACTACTATTAAAATATAATTTGTATTGCCAGAATCAAACGTGAAGATCATGCAGGTGCATAAGTTTCATCTTTGAGGTATTCAGTGTATAAAGGCAATGTACTCCCTCCGTCAAGTATTTTGTATCATTTACGCAAGTCAAGTATTTTGTATTTACCTGTCTTCTTCTGTAAGAAGCTCTTCCTGATTTCTCCATGCAAAAAACACAGGAGAAGATAAATTCTGCAGTAGCTTCTGTACACAAAAAACTTCACCACCTTTCCCTTCTAAGTGACTAAACCTATTATAATAGCTATCAATTTTAGTCTGAGAGTATGTCCTCCAATTCAGGAATGTCTGGTCCAGCAATACGGCCGTAGTCTGGATCAGTCTCATTTGATGAATCCCCTCCCAAGGGTGTATTCTCTCCATAGTCCAAATCGCTCCAGTCAAACTCCGCATCACTGGTATGATTCCCGGGAGCTTCACCAGCACGATTGCTTAGGTTCGGCTTACTATGCCCAGTTCTTCTCTTTGTCCTTGCACAAATGCAGTCCATAGGGTGCTCGTGAAATTCACCTTTTCCTGGTTTAATCTCATTTGGCTCACCCATAAACCCCTTTTGGTACATCTGAACTTTGGATGCAAATGTATCCCAGCTCATGCTGGTTCGATTAAGGAAGAGTGAAGAGAGCTTCTTAGAATTGGGTCGTATGGTCCTCTTGTGCCCAAAGTATCTCCTGAAATCAGCATTTATTTCAATCAATCTACTTACATTTACAGGGTATTTGAATATGCAGGCAACAATTCATATTGTAAAAAATCTACTGCTATTCAAATTATTGTAGAACTGCACAAAAGAGATTACCTTCGACCAGCCAACATTCTTGCCATGTTGCCATTGTTATTTGTCACGAAAACATCGCTGCCATCACACACTACATAATCAAGGGCGGCCATGCGAGACGAGAATGGCAAGAAAGGTGCCAGCTCCTCCTTGCTTGATAGAGTCTCCTTCGAGTGGAAGTTTGGGAAGAGCGCTTTCAGAGGTGCTAATGTCTCCTCTCCTCCATATACATCCCCCGACGCAACATATAGGTGGACATCCTTCCCAAAACCCAATGCCCTGAGCATGAAGCCAACTTCTTCAGGTGTTAGAGGACATTTGCCATGCCGGCGCTCTCTGTCAGGGTTGCTTTCCTGCACATAAGTTTGAGTGTAACTGTAAAAAACTGAAAGGGCCATACATTAATAACCATGAATGAAGAATGGTCTCTTACATGCAGTGTATTCCACCTCTTACGTATTGCACCTAGTTCCCTTCTCTCAATTTCGCCACCCCCAAAGTAGCATCCCGAGAAGGCCAGCATGTCAGGCTCAAATCTGTCATAGGTTAAGTGGGTGAAGAAAATTCGCTTGTACTGCATAGCCAACACAAAATTTATTTGAAAGAAGTATTACCTTAGGTGAAGAGCAATGAAGCGTCCACTTTTGGCTCTCATTCTTTGGACAAGCAATCGGCCCATTTCGAGAATTGGATCTGTGAACTTTAGTGCATGATAATTGACTCTACACCTCAGCTTTTGAAGATCAGTCTCCAACCTGTTGGAAACCCGGTAGTCAAATTTTGTTAGTTGAACAACCTGCATGAGCAGAAATGCAAGAAACATGTCAGAATTGAGCATTTTCAGCCTGAAGTTCTGAACATAAGAAATGTGTCATGTTGACAATCCGTAATGCTTACATGTTTCTTTAAAAGGGCAGGTAGTACTCGGTTCTCATAGCATTTTGGAGTACACTTCCTAGGTACACGCATCTTATATGGAAATGGTGTTTTCCCATTTATATCAGGTACTTGTCGTATGATCTTTACATCATTTGCGAGCGAGGATATGAATGAGTCAGCATCAAATATCTCCCCAAAATCACTGTGATACAGAACACCGAATTAGCACATGGTGCTTTGCCAGAACAACCAAAAGAGGGTAAAGATTGTTACCTTGCGTCATTCCAGAAAGATGCCTGATCAAGCTTTGGAATGACAAGTGTTGCATTCAGAATGCGCGCTGCAACAACAGCATCTATGATCTGGAAACAGATAAGCAGAAGCGTTTTCGTGTCATTTATTGAATTTCATCACTTATCTAAAAATGGGGAATATTATCATGACAAACTTCTGATGTTGGAACATTAGAGTTTCATCACTCTGTATAGCAAGAAGACACGAGTCTGAGCACAAACAAAGAATTGATTATCTGGATACCCGCTCACAGTGATAACTCATACTGATTGGTCAAGAAACACACGCTATGACCTCGAACCGAAAGTTGTTCAGATTGATAACTCATACTCATAGGTCAAGAAACACACGCTATGATCTCGAACTGGAAGTTGTCCAGATTGATGACTCATAGGTCAAAGAAACACACACTATGATATCAAACTGGAAGTTGTTCAGATTACTCAAGATCAGAATTTTTTTTTTATTAAAGCTCAAGATCAGAATTGGCAAGTAAGTATTCAGGTACACGTTTCCTACGGTATAGGGTAGTTGTATATGACAGCTAATACTAACAAGAAAGGAATAAATACAGTGGTGCAGTCATGCAGCGCTTCCAAAAGTAGTTGGAGCATACCAAGAAAAGACGGAAATGCAGGGATGCAGCCAAAGGCGTCAACAAGTTGTTGGAGTAAATTGAATTGACCAGGGCTATATCATAGATGCTTACAACTGAAGAAAACTGACATTATTGTACTATTAGCACATGGCCAAGCCCAAGAGTCTCATCATTGCGAAACCTAGACTGACATTAGACCACTAACACAGTAATTCAGGTAGGCTATGTATACATGGAAATTACGATGTAATTCAACTGCAATATATTCACACTGTTGGACCAAGCAAAAAGACAATAATTCGATGGGACAAGCCAGCAACTAGCATGGCAGCACGTTCGTTCGTACTCACCCCTGTTCGCTGCTGGTTCAGGCCCCCGCTGGTGGCGATCATCAGATAGCGATTCGACTCGGTGACAGCCTTGGCATCTGCTGAAGGGGAAACTTTACTGTTAGCGAGCAGTGAGACACGAACACGAGCAATGGCAATGCTAATCTTGTGAAGCAAAACAATCCGTATACGGAAGGGAACGAAATTGCTGCAAGCAACAGGCGTGCGCACCGGCGAACTCCTTGGTGGCGTCGCTGCAGCCAACGAAGTGGTGCGCCGTCTTCGACGTCCAGAGCTCCTCCCCCAGCCTGCTCCCGCCACTCTGAAGAACAAATTAATCAGGCGAATTGGCCGCTCGATTTCACCGGGTTTAAGCGCAAGAAACGGTGAGGCAGAGCGCGGGGTTATCCACTCACCGGAACGGTGAAATCGACGGTGCCGACGAGATTCCTGCGCAACTCGGCCGGTTTGTTCAACTGCTCCGCGAAACAAAAGGGGGGGAGAGGAAAAACAGCAAACAGAATCGGCATTAAGGCAGGAAGCGAGCGAAAATCGGAGAGCATTGCATGGGCCGACGGCGACCCCCGTCGCCGCAAAGTCGCGCCTTTTGTTAGGAGGGGAAAGCGTACCAGGAACGGCGGGTTGGGGCGCCGGACGCCGCCGCCGCCGCCGCCACCCCCGAGCGGCGGCGAGAGGAAGCAGTGGAACGCGACGACGACGAGCAGCAGGCCGGCCGCCGTGAACGCCGCCGCGGCCGGCGCCACCGAGGGCACCACCCAGCGGCCGTGGTGCTGCCCGCGCCGCCGCCTCGACCCCATGCGGCGCCCCTCCTCCTCCACTCACGCGCGCGCGCACGTACGACGCGCGCACGCCTTGTTCCCTTCCCGCTCCGGTCCTGCTGGGCCTCGTGATCGAGCGTGCGGGTTTTGGTGGTGGCGGCAGAGATGGGAAGCGGCCGGGGCCGGAGGCGGACGGAGGTCCAGGCTTTTGTTTCGTTAGTTGGGTGGCAACATTTGGCGAGAGAGCAGGCAGTAGAAAACGATGAGACGGCAGGAGAAGCGACTGCCTCCTCCTCCTAGACTACTAGCGGGGCGGCTACAGGGAGATCAATCATATATATCGCCAAAGAGAGGGGGCTACAAGCAAATAAATAAACAACACCAGTGGGTCAGTAAAAAAATGGAGGATCAGAGCGAATCCACGCACACTAACCGCTTTTAATTCCGTTCGGCCGTTCCGATTATATAGTACACACTAATCTAATCCAATGCAAAGCATTACCCTCAAAAGCATTCCTTATTTGGATTCTATCTTAAAATCTGTTTCCTTATTTGACACTGAAAAAAAAATTCTTCTCTATTTGACACAAGTTCTAAATTTTATTCCCTATATGACATTTTCGTTCATTTTGAGCCTAAATAACACATGAAAAGACTCTTTTACCCCTCATGTGGTATGTGTGTGAGGGGCAATAAGGCACGCACGCAACATCAGTGTGAGGGCAAGAGAACATACGCAGCAACACATACACATGTACCAACACACACGCACGCGCACACACACGCAACAACACGCACGCGCACGTGCACACACACGCAACAACATGCACGCGCACGTGCACACACACACGCACACACACGCAGCAACACACATGCACGTGCACACACACGCAGCAACACACACGCACGCAGCACACACACATACACACACACGCAGCAGCACACACAAGCAGCACATAGGCACGCAACAGCACACACACGCGCGCGCACGTACACACGCAGTAGCAAACACACACTGCAGCACACATGCACACACACATGCAGCTGCAGCACACATGTGCACGTGCACCCACACACGCAACAGCACACGCGCGCGCACACATACAGCATGAGGGGCAAAATCGTCTTTAAAGATGTCATTTAGGGTTAAAATGGACAGAAGTGTCGTATAGGAAATAAAATTTAGGACTAGTGTCAAATAGGAAGAATAACTTTTCCAGTGTCAAATAAAGAACCAGATTTTAAGACAGTGTCAAATAAAGAATTTTCTCTTGTATATACGGGGACGGGGTGGTACAGTACCCTCCAGCGAGGACGGCGCCCCCGCGAACGAATCCCAAATAATTACAGGCCTCATTGAATGCGCAGTCCACCCGTCTGGTGCTAATTCATTGCAATTTGCTGCTAGGTATTCATGCTAGTAATAAGGTGCTTCATTTACGATCCGATTCAAACGAGAGATCACACGTGCCGTTGCCCTGATTTTTTTTTTGTTTCTTTCCTCTTTTTTTTTTCCAAGAGCAGCAGACCGCCCGCCCAATGGGAGCGTTAACCATGGTGCGCCGCACGACGTGATGAAGCGTGCACGTAGCCAGCTTTCTTTTTGTTAGTTAATTGATTAATATAATTAATTAATTAATTCGTGTCGCGTCAAAAAAAAGGATGGATGGAGAGGGAGAGGGGCGACGTCGCACATGCAGGAGCAGTCCACGTGATGGTTGCCTTGGCTGTACCGCTTTCGACGATCCTAGCGGCCAACAAGCGACCGGCCACGACTGATCCCGTCCCAGCGGGCCCGCCTTTCCGGCCGTATGCCGAGCCGGACTCTTTGTTCATCTGGCATGCAGACGGCGTTGTTGAGTAATGTGATTGTATTAGGAAACATAGGTTAGACTAGGAAATATTTTGGCTTGCCTTGTATTCCAAGTAGATCATGTACTCCTATATATATGCTCATGAGGCTCAAGCAATACAACGAACTATTCCACCAATCCTTCTCACTCCCCTTCTAACATGGTATCTATCGCTAGTCGATCCTAAACCTAGCCGCCGCCGCTTCCGCACCTGCGCCCCGCCCCCGGGGCGGTCGGCCTCCATGACCGCCGCCGGGGGCCGCGCCGCCCGTACCTAGGGTTCGTCCGCCGGCCGTGTTGGTCGGCTGCCCTAGAGAGTTTTTTTCCCGATCCTTTGATCCGGGTTTTCTCTCTCGCCGGTCGTTTTGATCGGCGTCTACTTTTTGGTTTTCCGATTTTTTCTTGATCGGTTTGCGTCGCCCACCGCCGCCGTCGACACCTCGCGCCTCTACTCCGACATCGGCGCACCCGGCCGGCTACTTCACCGACCCGGCGGCCTCGTGTGACAGGCCGCCCTCAAGGCCGTCGTCCGCGCGCCGGCCCGCCCGTCGATCTACGCCGGCCGTCACCGCCCTGCTCCGACCGGGACTTCTGCATCACCCCGACTCGGCGGCCTCGCGCCATGCGGCGGCCAATCATAGCCGCCCTGCCGCCCGACGCCGCCGGCTTCATCTCGGACTCCGACGCCACCACGCCTCCACCGAGCGGCGTCCCCGACCTCGCGCGCGATCGGCTTGATCACCCGCTCGCCGCCGCGATCCGCCTCATCTACGCCGCGCGACCGACCTGGCCCGTCCGTTACGCGCGCCTTCGCAGGTCCCGTGAAGATCGTCTCCGAGTTCAGCGCGCCCCTCCGTCGATCGAGCAACGGGCTGCCGCTGCGTCGCCCCGTCGGGCCGCAGCGCCGCCGCCCCGTGGTTCTTCTCCCGGCTGCACCGACCCGCGTCACCGCTGCATCGCCCCTTCGGGCCGTAGTGCCGCGGCCCGCGGTCTACCGCCGCCCCGAGGCCGTCCACTCCAGGCCGTCCCCGTGGCTGCACCGACCCTCGCGCCGCCGCTGCGTCGCCCCGTCGGGCCGTAGCGAGCGTGGCACGCGGTCCACGCCGCCGTCTCGAGGCCGTCCACGCGGTTGCACCACCCCGCGCTCCGCCGCTGTGCCGCCCCTTCGGGCTGTACTACCGCGGCCCGCGGTCCCTGCGACCGTCCCGAGGTCTTCCGTCGTCACCCCGACCTGCCCGCCGCCGCCGCGTCGCCCCTTCGGGCCGTAGCGCCGCGGCCCGCGGTCCACTGCCGTCCCCGCGCGTCGACTTCCTGTGGCATGCACCGCAGCACCTCCTTTGGCGTGGGAACGCCACCGTCCGCGCCGATCTTCGTCACGCTGTCAGGGTTCTTCGCCTACTTCGAGCATCGCCGCCGCACTCATAACCAGGCCGCCGCCGCCGCTCTTCTTCGGCCGCCGCCGCTGCTACCACCGTAGCCGCCGCCGCCACCCGTCCACCCCGTTCGTCTTCATCCAGCACCAGCCCGTCGCCAGCATCGCCGTCCTCTACCCCGACCGCTTCATCTACTCCGACAACCGCGTGCGACATTGGCCCCGCGCCGATTGGCGCCGCAACCGTCGTCGAGTCCTTCTCTGCTGGCCTCTCCGACTTCTTCGACATGGCGTACAGTTTGTGCAGGTCCCAGTCTACGCATGCCCGGTGCTGGCAACACCGCCGCGTGCCTTCGTCCACGACGTGTCCGCGGGCCTGGCAAGCCTGGCGCGGCGCTTCGTCAACTTCGTCTTCGTCCGTCTACGCATGCCCGGTGCTGGCAACACCGGTGCGTGCCTTCGTCCACGATGTGTCCCCGGGCTTGGCAAACCCGCCGCGACGCGTCGTCAACATCATCTACTTCCTGGCGCACCACTACTTCGACACCACTGCGCCCATGCTAACTCGGCACCCCCTTGCGCCCGCGGCTCCACGGCGACTTCCTCGACACCGGCTACCCCGACTCGACATCGACCACCGCATTCTTCGCACGGCTACCTCGACCACGGCTCCACCACCCACGCTCTCGGCTACATCGACAAACGGCACAAAGGGCTACCGCCTGCTTGAGCAACCTCGTTGGTTTCCACTCCAGCCACGACTCCGCGATGCATCGACCGTTACGACTGTGGGGGGTGTCCGTCGGCTTGCCTTCGGATTCTTCTCTAGTCTCACCGTTTGCATCGCTACCGTTGTGACTGCGGGGGGATGTTGAGTAACGTGATTGTATTAGGAAACATAGGTTAGACTAGGAAATATTCTGGCTTGCCTTGTACTCCAAGTAGATCATGTACTCCTATATATATGCCCATGAGGCTCAAGCAATACAACGAACTATTCCACCAATCCTTCTCACTCCCCTTCTAACAGGCGTGCTGCGCTCGGGGAAAAAGACTGCGGTCAAGTTCGACATGCACGGACCATGACCGATGACCGCCCTTCCATGCACTATATAACCAAAACAGGATGAAAATGGAACTTCGAAATAGAGAAATTGTTTCCGAATGTTTTACCCTCTTTTTTTGCACTTTGGCTCTGTACTGGATTACTATAAAAAAGTATTAGTACTACTAGTAAGTAGGGGTAATTTTCTTGGTACAAATTAAAGAACAAAAAAAAGGAAAAGACGGCGAGTTGTTTGGGTTTTTTTTTTTTTGAGTAAGGCAAGTTGTTGGGATTCGCTGCAGGTTTTCAGTGCTGCAAAACAGCCTGCTCTAGAAGAATACACCTCTACCGGGTCTACGTACCGAATGCAAGGTGAAAGGCCTACTGAACTCCGGTGATTGCTGCATTGAAACGCATTCTGTTAGTAACAAATTTAATCGAAAGATATTCCAGCTGTCTTGCATCAACTACTCCCTCTCTTTTGGGCCTTATTTTAACTCCGGGCGAGAATAAACCCCGGATGGGTAAAAGTCGGTTTAGACGGCCTGCATGTGATTTGGACAGAAGAAAATGTTTGTTGCACCCAAGTGGGGCGGGGGTGGCGCATACGGTGGGGCCACGTACCCCTAATAACAAACTGGACGCAGCAACAAAATCATGCGTCGATGGGTGGATTAGAAGAAAAGTCCCCATCACCCACCACCGGTCCCAGCCCATCAGCTCATGAGGTTTTGCTTTGTGTTTCCCCTTGAGTACACTATACAGACCAATAATTGGCTTGGACAAAGTCTCTGTAGCTTTTGCTAATATAGCAATGGCATTTGTCTGTTCCCTTAAAAATATAATTTATTTAGACATTTCATATGGACTACACCTACGGATATATGTGGACATATTTTAGAGTGCAGATTCACTCGCTTTGCTCCGTGTGTAGTCAGTTGTTGGAATCTCTAAAAAAGAATTATATTTAGAAACGGAGGAAATAGATGGTGGTATTTGTTTGTTTAGTTATGTGTCGTGTAAATGCATCCGTTGCTAAAACTGTACTGGATTAGAACCGCGGCTGCTCATGGACTGTTTCAGTTAGAGTTGCGCGTGACATCCCGCTTGTCATGTCACTAACTCGCTGTTTTCTTCTTCTTCTGGATGAAGCAACCAAGAAATCTAGGAGCAGCATACAACTTTGGGAGCAGAACGGTACCAGAAAAGCAGTTGATTATTCGTTTCAGTAGAATATATGCTCCGAGTCTAAGCTATCCCCATGATTTTATCTTTTATAGGTGTCTACGGCTAAACAAGCCAGGGCATCACCTAAAGAGGGGCTAATGGCTTTCTAAAAACACTTCTTCTTCGGTATAACCCCTAAACACAACAACGGCTGAGATCGCACCGTACCCCTTCATTAAAAAGGGTAGGATCGTCCCAGCACATAAAAAGCCGCCGCCTGCGCGACGGGGCTGTACCCGCGCGACGGGGCTCTACGCCGACTACCCGTACACGCGTCCGTCCGCGTACGTACGAGGACGACCAAAGAAAAAAAACGACGCGACCTGTCGAGCGACGTACTCGTGGCGACGTGGAAAAAAACGGCGTGACCTGTCGAGCGACGTACTCGTGGCGACGTGGCGTCGGCTGGACGAAAAAAAACAAAAATAACACGACGCGACGTGTGTGGACGGGCGGTTGCGTGCCTTCTAAGCGACAGTCAAGGGCGGTTCCCGACGTGGCCGCCGGCCCGATGCGCCATTAATGCCGGCGTTAAGCCGGGCGTCGGTCACCTATCGGACGCCCTCCCCCACCCACCGACGCCTGCCTTTAACGCCGCTCGTCGCCTCGTCTGCCTCCCCCACTCCACTCGGCGTGCCTCGACCCGCTCACCCCACCCACCGTTTCGCTCCACCACCGACGAGCTCCCTTTCCCGGCGGCCTCCATGGCGTCCGATAGCGGCGGTAGCTCGTGGCCGACGAGCCTGGGCACGCCGGAGACAGACGAGCTCATCCGTCTCGGGATGATGGTGTCGTCGGGCTGCCGTCTGCCTCGCGCGTTCCACGTCACCGCCGACGGGTACCCGACGAGGGGGCCCGGCGCGACGCCGGACGAGCTCCGCCAACACGAGGGCGGCCGGTGGAACATCGTCGGCCGCGCGAGATTCTGGAAGGGCAAGAACTTCTGGGCCGTCGTCGCGCAGGCTCGTCGGGAGTTGCGGACGGGCAGCTCGTCGTCGGGCCCGGGCGGTTCGGCGTCTGCCGCGCGCGGCTCGTCTTCCGCCCCGCGCCGGCGGCCGCACCGTCTCCGAGCTCGTCCCGTCGTCCGGTTCCCGCCATCGCCCGGCCCACCTCCCCTCCCGTCGTCGACATCCCGCCGGAGCAGTTGGCACTGCACGAGGACGGCGACCCCGACGACTGCCCCGGCTATCTCATCGCACTGCGGGCGTCGCAGGCAGAAGCGGCGGCTGCGACGGCGGCCGCAGAGGCGAGAGAGGCCGCCGAGCTGCAGGCCGCACTCGACGCGGCGACGGCAGCAGAGGCCGCCGAGATGCAGGCCGCACTGGATGCGGCGGCGGCCATTGAAGCGGTGGAGCCGTAGGTGGCTCCGGAGGAGGGCGACGGTGGCTACTGGAACGACAGCGGCAAGAGCAGCGACGACGGCGACGGCGACGACGACGGGGGGAGATCGTGGACCTCGGCAACTCCGACGACGACGAGTAGATTAGGATTTAGTCGTTATGTTTAATTAAGTTTACTTAAGTTCTGTTTAATTAAGTTTTTTATGTTTTAATGTAAAATGAAACGTCGTTATGTTGAACGAACTATCATTTATTGTTATGTTGGAATGAAAATTAGTATGAAATATTATGGACAAAAAGTGAATCATTTTATAAAATAAAAGTGACCCGAAAAAAATTAAAATTAAATAGTTTACCAGTATAATTGAAAGAATAGTAAAAATTATATAAAAAAAGATGAAGAGAGGAAGAAAGGAAAAAGTAAAAAACGAAATTAGAAGAAGGAATTTGTAATTTTTTTTAAAAAAATTAGTATGAAATAATTTTGAATTAAAAACAGTGTTTTAGGACTATTGAAGCCAAAAACCGTAGAAAATGCAAACAGACCCAAAATGCACATAAAATTGGCATGCATGATTCTCAAGTAGATAGAATGCGATAAAAAAATTTGGGCATGTTTGTAAGTTACGGAAAGAAAGGTGTTCGGTACACACATTTTCGCACCGAAACCACTGGGTTGCACAGCAAGTGCCAGTGCGGTTTGCCGAAATGCACCCAACTTTTGGCAGCATGTGTCGGGACCCGCCCAGGGACCGCACGCCAGAGATGAACGAAATCGGACTACGAACACACGTTGCGTCACGTCCGGGCAGTGTTTTTGGAGTTTTCGGCGGGGAAAATTATAGAAAATCCGTACAGCGTCGGAACGCGACAAATTTTGGCGTGCGTGCCCTCAATGGTCACTGTGGCCCGTGGAAAAAAAACTGAGCGACTTTGGGGGATGCGACGGAGAGACGTACGACCGAGGGTCCCCTCCACCCATACCGAAACCACCGGGTTGCACAGCAAGTGCCAGTGCGGTTTGCCGGAATGCACCCAACTTTTGGCAGCGTGTGCGGGGACCCGCTCGGGGACCGCACGCCAGAGATGAACGAATTCGGACTACGAACGCACGTTGCGTCACGTCCGGGCAGTGTTTTGGGGGTTTTCGGCGGGGAAAATCATAGAAAATCCATACAGCGTCGGAACGCGACAAATTTTGGCGTGCGTGCCCTCAATGGTCACTGTGGCACGTGGAAAAAAATGAGCGACTTTGGCGGATGCGACGGAGAGACGTACGACCGAGGGTCCCCTCCACCCATACCGAAACCACCGGGTTGCACAGCAAGTGCCAGTTTGGTTTGCCGGAATGCACCCAACTTTTGGCAGCGTGTGTGGGGACCCGCCCGGGGACCGCCCGCCAGAGATGAACAAAATCGGACTACGAACGCACGTTGCGTCACGTCCGGGCAGTGTTTTGGGGGGTTTCGGCGAGGAAAATCATAGAAAATCCGTACAGCGTCGGAACGCGACAAATTTTGGCGTGCGTGCCCTCAATGGTCACTGTGGCCCGTGGAAAAAAATGAGCGACTTTGGCGGATGCGATGGAGAGACGTACGACCGAGGGTCCCCTCCACCCATACTGAAACCACCGGGTTGCACAGCAAGTGCCAGTGCGGTTTGCCTGAATGCACCCAACTTTTGGCAGCGTGTGTGGGGACCCGCCCGGGAACCGCACGCCAGAGATGAACGAAATCGGACTACGAACGCACGTTGCGTCACGTCCGGGCAGTGTTTTGGGGGTTTTCGGCGCGGAAAATCATAGAAAATCCGTACAGCGTCGGAACGCGACAAATTTTGGCGTGCGTGCCCTCAATAGTCACTATGGCCCGTAGAAAAAAATGAGCGACTTTGGCGGATGCGATGGAGAGACGTACGACCGAGGGTCCCCTCCACCCATACCGAAACCATCGGGTTGCACAGCAAGTGCCAGTTTGGTTTGCCGGAATGCACCCAACTTTTGGCAGCGTGTGTGGGGACCCGCCCGGGGACCGCCCGCCAGAGATGAACAAAATCGGACTACGAACGCACGTTGCGTCACGTCCGGGCAGTGTTTTGGGGGGTTTCGGTGAGGAAAATCATAGAAAATCCGTACAGCGTCGGAACGCGACAAATTTTGGCGTGCGTGCCCTCAATGGTCACTGTGGCCCGTGGAAAAAAATGAGCGACTTTGGCGGATGCGATGGAGAGACGTACGACCGAGGGTCCCCTCCACCCATACTGAAACCACCGGGTTGCACAGCAAGTGCCAGTGCGGTTTGCCTGAATGCACCCAACTTTTGGCAGCGTGTGTGGGGACCCGCCCGGGAACCGCACGCCAGAGATGAACGAAATCGGACTACGAACGCACGTTGCGTCACGTCCGGGCAGTGTTTTGGGGGTTTTCGGCGGGGAAAATCATAGAAAATCCGTACAGCGTCGGAACGCGACAAATTTTTGCGTGTGTGCCCTCAATGGTCCGTGTGGCCCGTGAAAAAAATGAGCGACTTTGGTGGATGCGACGGAGAGACGTACGACCGAGGGTCCCCTCCACCCATACCGGAACCACCGGGTTGCACAGCAAGTGCCAGTGCGGTTTGCCGGAATGCACCCAACTTTTGGCAGCGTGTGTGGGGACCCGCTCGGGGACCGCACGCCAGAGATGAACGAATTCGGACTACGAACGCACGTTGCGTCACGTCCGGGCAGTGTTTTGGGGGTTTTCGGCGGGGAAAATCATAGAAAATCCGTACAGCGTCGGAACGCGACAAATTTTGGCGTGCGTGCCCTCAATGGTCACTGTGGCACGTGGAAAAAAATGAGCGACTTTGGCGGATGCGACGGAGAGACGTACGACCGAGGGTCCCCTCCACCCATACCGAAACCACCGGGTTGCACAGCAAGTGCCAGTTTGGTTTGCCGGAATGCACCCAACTTCTGGCAGTGTGTGTGGGGACCCGCCCGGGGACCGCGCGCCAGAGATGAACGAAATCGGACAACGAACGCACGTTGCATCACGTCCGGGTAGTGTTTTTGGGGTTTTCAGCGGGGAAACTCATAGAAATCCGTACAGCGTCGGAACGCGACAAATTTTGGCGTGCGTGCCCTCAATGGTCACTGTGGCCCGTGGAAAAAAATGAGCGACTTTGGCGGATGCGACGGAGAGACGTACAACCGAGGGTCCCCTCCACCCATACCGAAACCACCGGGTTGCACAGCAAGTGCTAGTGCGGTTTGTCGGAATGCACCCAACTTTTGGCAGCGTGTGTGGGGACCCGCCCGGGGACCGCACGCCAGAGATGAACAAAATCGGACTACGAACGCACGTTGTGTCACGTCCGGGCAGTGTTTTTGGGGTTTTCGACGGGGAAAATCATAGAAAATCCGTACAGCGTCGGAACGCGACAAATTTTGGTGTGCGTGCCCTCAATAGTCACTATGGCCCGTAGAAAAAAATGAGCGACTTTGGCGGATGCGATGGAGAGACGTACGACCGAGGGTCCCCTCCACCCATACCGAAACCATCGGGTTGCACAGCAAGTGCCAGTTTGGTTTGCCGGAATGCACCCAACTTTTGGCAGCGTGTGTGGGGACCCGCCCGGGGACCGCCCGCCAGAGATGAACAAAATCGGACTACGAACGCACGTTGCGTCACGTTCGGGCAGTGTTTTGGGGGGTTTCGACGAGGAAAATCATAGAAAATCCGTACATCGTCGGAACGCGACAAATTTTGGCGTGCGTGCCCTCAATGGTCACTGTGGCCCGTGGAAAAAAATGAGCGACTTTGGCGGATGCGATGGAGAGACGTACGACCGAGGGTCCCCTCCACCCATACTGAAACCACCGGGTTGCACAGCAAGTGCCAGTGCGGTTTGCCTGAATGCACCCAACTTTTGGCAGCGTGTGTGGGGACCCGCCCGGGAACCGCACGCCAGAGATGAACGAAATCGGACTACGAACGCACGTTGCGTCACGTCCGGACAGTGTTTTGGGGGTTTTCGGCGGGGAAAATCATAGAAAATCCGTACAGCGTCGGAACACGACAAATTTTTGCGTGTGTGCCCTCAATGGTCCGTGTGGCCCGTGGAAAAAAATGAGCGACTTTGGCGGATGCGACGGAGAGACGTACGACCGAGGGTCCCCTCCACCCATACCGAAACCACCGGGTTTCACAGCAAGTGCCAGTGTGGGTTTGCCGGAATGCACCCAACTTTTGGCAGCGTGTGTAGGGACCCGCCCGGGGACCACACGCTAGAGATGAACGAAATCGGACTACGAACGCACATTGCATCACGTCCGGGCAGTGTTTTTGGGGTTTTCGATGCGGAAAATCATAAAAAAATCCGTACAGCGTCGGAACGCGACAAAATATCTGCATGAGCCATCGCTATCTGAGGGAATATCCCCGACAAACGCGCACGTCGCCCAATCACGTCGCGCACGTCGCCCGATCTGATCCCCGTCGCCCGCCGCTGCCTACACTGTCGTTCCCCGCCTGACAGCGTCGCGCCGTCGTCAACGCCCGTCGTCACCCCGCACTAGCCGACGTCACCACCCGCCGTCAGCGTCGGTCATCAACACCCGTCGTCACCCCGCACTAGTTGACGTCACCAGCCGCCGTCAGCGCCGGTCGTCAACGCCCGACGTCACCACCCGCCGTCAGCGCCGGTTGTGAACGCCCGCCGTCAGACGCCGCTGTCAGCCACTGTGATCGCCGTCGCCCGCTGTAGTCGCCGTCGGGCAGGCATTTCTTTTAATATTTTCAACATTATATAACACATTAGATGCATGCAACGTCACATAGATATTATTATATGCAGTATGGACATCGATGTTGTGATTGCATGTTCCGTAGAAAAATGGGTTAGTCTTGTTAATAAGTTAACATCAAGTCAGCGATTTACGTTTTACGAAATGGAGATGGAGGGCATGTTACGAATACCTTCGGTCAAGATGCGTGATAATTTACTTGCGCTTATGATTCAAGGTTACAATCCTAGTAGTAAAAAATTCATGGTGCAAGAGGCAGCCGGAAAAAAGGGTTGATTTTACTGAGGCCTGATGATGTGTTCACTATATTTGGTTTCAAGAATGAAGGAGTTGATGTTTCTAGTTTTTTGAGTATGGACCAAGGCAAAGCAATAAAAAAATTCCAACTAGTTTTGTTAACAAGAAGAATGATAAAATATTGATTGATGATCTTATTAACAAGATTGTGAGAAATAAAAACACGGACAATGAATTTGTTCGGATGGCGTTTCTCATCCTATTAGGGACTATAATTGCACCAGTGTCTGTTGAGTACATTCCGAAGAATTATTATGCACTAGTGCAAGATGTCAGGCAGATAAAAAAGTTCAACTGGAATGCATTCACTTTGCGGTTTTCTTTGTCGGAGATTGGTATGGTCTTGCAGCCCGGTCGTGTTAGGGAATGGCCACGTGGGAACCTAGCACTTCTCTAGGTATGATTTATTTTTTAAATTGAATAGTTGTATTATGTAATAATAGTGTAACACATGCTAAATGGTTGTTTGTTTGTTTTGCAGTATCTATATTGGGAGAAGGTGTAGCCAAGCACCGGTCCACAATACGATCCTTTAGCGTTGTTGAGCCCGTTGATGAGGAATTGGAAAGAAGCGGCAGCGGAGAAAAGAGACATGTGCGACTTTGAATATGGTCGTGGTGTTGGAATGGTAATACGTTAAATATATATTTTTCCATTTAAAGTCTGCAGTTAATTATTAATTAAATATGATTCTATGATTCTTTATGTTGTAGATCGATGACACCATTACTGAAGAGTACCGCTTAAACAAAATTAAAATGGAACAGGATGAAAAGAACAAGAAATCCAGTACGAGAAAGTCTAACATTACTGGAAGGAGAACAGGCGTGAGTACATCTGAGGCTTCAGCTACCCAGAGCCCTATTATGGATCGGATTTTGACTGAGCTGAAGCACATTCGTAAGGATATGCTTCATATGCCGGAGCTATGCACACAGGTACAAGTTTTCTGATTTTGCCATTCACTATGTTTTTTGATGTGTCACATAACTAATTACAACTAATTTTTAATCACAGAGGGTCATAGAGAAATTGAACAAAAGCATTGTATTCTACAAAGCCAGTGATATTAAAAAAGAAGAAGAGAATGAGTATGGTGAAAATAGTGAAAGTAGAAACTATGGTGGGAAACCTCGTAAAGAATTTGTATATAATCCTGACATGGACAATTTCACCACACCGGGAAAAAAGAATGTGCAAGAGGATGATGAAGATGATATTAATGATTCTGAAGAGAAGACACCTTATTACTGCACACCTGAATATTGGGATAGTTTCAAGGGTGATAAAGAAGATCCTATCGAAGTTCCTGAGGTATCTGATGAGAAATCTGTTACATCTTTAGGAACGGATGGAATCACATCACGTGGATCCATAGATTGTATTGGAGAAGATGAGGTACAGGAGGAGGGTGTAGGGAGACGGAAGCGGAAGGTGTCAAACCTTATAAAGTCTCCTTATGTTCGAGTTATACCTACAAAGCGTGCAAAACGTTCAGCAAAAGCAAGTGAGTTTAATCATATTGTTTTCGAGCTGAACTTACTACTTCTCATTGACTTATTAACATATTACCGTCATGTATTGCAGAACTATTCGAGAAAGAAGTCTTTCAAGATGAATACGATGTGATTAAAGCTAGTGTTAAGTTTGTTTGTGCTTATGAGCGGTCAGCAAAACATAGAAAGAAGGAAATATTCAATGATGGCATGCGCGAAGGTCTCAGTGCAGAGAGGGCTTGTAAGATTCTTGACCGTGAATGGATAACCGGTGATGTAAGTTATTGTTGTGTTTTCTATTAGCATTCAATGCAAATTGGAATTGTTATACATCACTTAAATTATTTTCAGGTTATCAATGCTTATTCGTCGTATCTATTGGGAGTTGTTGGTGACGATTGTCATATAATGCCGACCTGGCTGGTCAATTGGTTACTTGAATTTAGACCGGACACCGAGCCAGGAAAAAATGACAACGAAGTTGTGGCGAAGAAGAATGGACCCGTATAGATGCACCGATGAGTATTTTAAAAAAGATAAGGTAAGTTCAACTGCCTTAATGTATGCATATATGGGATATAAATAATAAGCGCGTATGTGTTGATTGCATCATATTTTCGTTGTGATGCAGATTTATATTCCTCTTAATAAGGGAAATACCCATTGGGTTTCGGTTGTCATGCATCGCCCGAAGGAAGAGTTCCATGTTCTTGATTCTTTGATGGGACCCGAACTTGACAGTGAAATTACATAAAAAGTTGAGGAGCTGGTACGGCATAAATTTACATGAGCATATTGAAACTATCATTTAGTAACTGAACTATGTTTAATTCTTTTCGTGCTATCATGTATATGAACAGAGAAAACAACTTGGATATGACATACGTGATGTGAATGCGAGCGGTGCTGTGAATTATCCGGATGTGTCTACCTGGCCTATCAAAACGTATAATATGCCACAACAAGAAGACAGGTGAGTAAATACTTTCATATTGTTTTAATATCTATCCTCAAATGCGAACTTATGAACCGTTCTTTGTACGGACCAGCAATTCATGTGGAATATTTGTTCTTCGATGCTTTCAATATTGGAACGGTGAAAAATGGACAAGCCATTTTTCTCAGGTCTGGTTTTATTTCAAATGCTTATATTTAATTAAATTCATTATGTAATACTATTTGAATTTTACTAATATGAAGTTCTAACAGGGTGTTACGGCATATCTCTATCAAGGTAGTTTTGGTGATTGATGACAACATGTTTGCGGACTAATCCTGTGCTTTGAATTATTCACAGATTCTCCCCTGGCACGAGACACTTTCTTCCCCTCGGAGTGTATTTCAAGACGATGTAGCTCTTTCGTTTCTTTCTCGGTGGACTAGTTGCGTAGAGGGCACCGTACTATCAAGAGGGGGTCCGCTGGGGTTTTGCATGGGTGGAATCATCACGTACACATCAGCTTCTCACCCTCCGAGCTTTTCCTGTCCATTGAAGAGATCTCTCCTCTCTTCCTTGTTCTGTCTGGGTCTAAGCGGCAGTACCACGCACCCAGCAGTAGTACCGCTGAGAAGCCACAAGCGGCAGTACCGCTTCGCAGCGGTAGTACCGCCGTGGCTCCACACCAGTAGTACCGCTGGGGGCCTGGCACCTCCGCCTGGTCCTCAGCTTCTTTGAGAGATCCCTTCTCCCTCTCTCTCTCACTCCAGCGGTAGTACCACACTGCCTGCGGTACTACGGCCGAAGGGTCACAAGCGGCAGTACCACTCCACAGCGGTACTACCGCCCTTGACCCCACTGTCGTAGTACCGTTGGACAGTCTGGCTCCTACCGCCCCGATTCGAGAGGTCTTTTTCTCGTGTCGGGTTTTGCGGCACTAGTCACGGTTGTAGTGGCGGTAGTACCGTTCCTGGAGCGGTAGTACCGCCCTACCACCGCGGTAGTACCGCAGTTGGATCTATTCCCTACTAGTCTCCTCAGCGCGGTAGTACCGCTGGCTGGGGCGGCAGTACCGTTGTCCTGGCGGTAGTACCGCGCCCTCTCAGCGGTAGTACCGCCCTGTGCGGAGCTGGTTGGTGGGGGGCAACGGGATTGTTGCCCCCACTATAAAAGGGAGTCCCCTTATTCCTTCTCACCCACCTCTTCCTCCCCCAAACTCCATTTATTGCTCAAGCTCCATTAAATACTCCAAGCTTCATTTCCGCCCAATCTGTCTCTCTAGCCAATCAAATTTGTTGATTTGCTCGGGAGTGGTTGAGAAGGCTCTGATCTACACTTCCACCAAGGGATTTTCGATTCCCCCACTCATCCCTAGCGGATCTTGTTACTCTTGGGTGTTTGAGCACCCTAGACGGTTGAGGTCACCTCGGAGCCATATTTCATTGTGGTGAAGCTTCATGGTCTTGTTGGGAGCCTCCGCTTAAGTTGTGGAGATTGCCCCAACCTTGTTTGTAAAGGTTCGGTCGCCGCCTTCAAGGGCACCAATAGTGGAATCACGGCATCTCGCATTGTGTGAGGGCATGAGGAGAATACGGTGGCCCTAGTGGCTTCTTGGGGAGCATTGTGCCTCCACACTGCTCCAACGGAGACGTACTTCCCCTCAAAAGGAAGGAACTTCGGTAACACATCCTCGTCTTCACTGGATCCACTCTTGGTTATCTCTTACCTTTACTTGTGCAAGCTCTTTAGTGTTTCTACCCTTGCTTGCTTGTATGCTTGTTGTTATTGCATCATATAGGTTGCTCACCTAGTTGCACATCTAGACAACCTACTTTGATGCAAAGTTTAATTTGGTAAAGAAAAGCTAAAAATTGGTAGTTGCCTATTCACCCCCCCTCTAGTCAACCATATCGATCCTTTCAATTGGTACCAGAGCCTCGTCTCTTTATTAAGGACTTTACCATCCAAAGAGTATGGTTGATACCATAGACGGTGTGGAGGAACACTCCGGTGTGAATCCGATCTCATCTACGGGAGATGGGGGAACTTCGGTCTCTCGTGAGGAGTTCAATGTGGCCTTGGAGACATTGAAAACCTCCATGACGACCGAAGTTGAAAGCATGTTTACTAAATTTCTTGAGGGGCTTAAACTTTCCACCGCACCGTTGAAAGTGGGTGATCCCGCCAACAAGGTGTCGGATGCTATCCCCGACAAGGGGGAAGCTAGTAGTGAAAAGGCTCCTTCTTCTAGTGGCAAGAATGGCACCGGCATCTTTGTCCACGTGGAACCACCACTTGTTTATGGTGGACCGGTTCCTACCACTCATTTGAATCATGCCGGTCCTCACCCTAAGATTGTGAAAAATGAGGATTTTGATTCTTGGGTTTACCGCTTTAAACGTCATTTAAATCATGTGAACACTAACCTTTGGAGAATCATTGAAGAAGCTTTCTATCCACATGATCCAAGCAACTTCACTCCTCGAGAAGCCACGGACAATCAATTCAATGAGAATGCTCTCTTCATCATTCAAGATGCAATTCCACCCGAAGACCTACCTCATCTTCGTCCCTTCACCTTGGCCAAAGATGCATGGCATTGTGTCGTGTCTCTCTACCGGGGAAGCGCAAGCATTCAACGCTCCAACTATGAAGTGGTACAAGATGAGGCCGATGAGTTTGCAATGAAGGAAGATGAAGAACCTCGTGAGCTTTATCGGAGAGTAACCAAACTCGCGGTCTCACTACGAGATCACGGGAGCAAGGACATGGATGACAATTGGATCAAGCGCAAATTCCTCAAGGCAATGATGCCCTACCACAAGGCCATGTCCTCCATCATTCGTCAAAGACCGGACTTCCACACTTTGACCTCAAGTGAAGTGTTGGATGAGTTTGTGGCCATGAACATTTCGGACAAGACCGCCGACAATGCGGTGCTCCGTTCTCAATGGGCAAAGAAGCCTAACCTTGCATTGAAGGCCAAGCTCACCGTGGAAGAAGAAGAAGAGGAAGAAGAGGAGAGCAACCCCGAAGATACGAAGTATGCATATCATGAACACATGGCACTTGCTTCAAGGCAATTTTGGAGCAAGAAAAACTCGAGGCCCAATTTTAGCAAAAACAACTCGAGTGGCACAAGGGGCAAGCAACATGTAAGGACTTGCTACAATTGCGGCAACGTGACTCATTTCGTTGCGGAATGCCCGTATGAGAAGAGGGAAGATAATGGTGGCAAACTCATCCAAAAGGACAAGGCCAAGTCGTTCCTCAACAAGAACAACTTCACCAAGAAGACTCCTCCCAAGGCTTTGGTTGTGCAAGAAGAGTACAATGAGGATGATGACGATGATGAAGATGATGAGTCGGTTGCCATGGCCTCCGTTGCCATTGCAACAACGTCACGGGTGTCTCTCTTCGACTCACCCAACGAGAGCATCACCGCCAAGTGCCTCATGGCTAAAGCCACCAACAAGGTAACCTCCAATATCAAAACTACCATCATTAATCATCCTTCCCAAACGGATAGCATTAATGAACTTGAGGGAGCTAATGTGGAGGCTAATGAGTTTGAGGCCTTTATGGGCAAACTCAAGGGAAAATCCAAGAAGCACTTTGTTGCTCTCTTGGAACAACTTGGTTAGGCCAATGACATGATCGAGGCTCATGAAGACACCATCTCTAAGATGGAAGGGCATAGTCGTGACTATGCCGATGAGATTTCGGATCTTTCCAATGCTCTTGAGGAAGAGCGTGGTCTTCGTTTGGCTCTTGAGGAGTCACGCAATGTTGATCATGAAGGAAATATGCCCTAGAGGCAATAATAAAGTTATTATTTATTTCCTTATATCATGATAAATGTTTATTATTCATGCTAGAATTGTATTAACCGGAAACATAATACTTGTGTGAATACATAGACAAACAAAGTGTCACTAGTATGCCTCTACTTGACTAGCTCGTTAATCAAAGATGGTTATGTTTCCTAACCATAGACATGAGTTGTCATTTGATTAACGAGATCACATCATTAGGATAATGATGTGATTGACTTGACCCATTCCGTTAGCTTAGCACCCGATCGTTTAGTATGTTGCTATTGCTTTCTTCATGACTTATACATGTTCCTATGACTATGAGATTATGCAACTCCCATTTACCGGAGGAACACTTTGTGTGCTACCAAACGTCACAACGTAACTGGGTGATTATAAAGGAGCACTACAGGTGTCTCCAAAGGTAAATGTTGGGTTGGCGTATTTCGAGATTAGGATTTGTCACTCCGATTGTCGGAGAGGTATCTCTGGGCCCTCTCGGTAATGCACATCACATAAGCCTTGCAAGCATTGCAACTAATGAGTTAATTGTGAGATGATGTATTACGAAACGAGTAAAGAGACTTGCCGGTAACGAGATTGAACTAGGTATTAAGATACCGACGATCGAATCTCGGGCAAGTAACATACCGATGACAAAGGGAACACCATATGTTGTTATGCGGTCTGACCGATAAAGATCTTCGTAGAATATGCGGGAGCCAATATGACCATCCAGGTTCCGCTATTGGTTATTGACCGGAGACGTGTCTCGGTCATGTCTACATTGTTCTCGAACCCGTAGGGTCCGCACGCTTAAGGTTTTGATGACAGTTATATTATGAGTTTATGAGTTTTGATATACCGATGGAGTTCGGAGTCCCGGATGAGGTCAGAGACATGACGAGGAGTCTCGAAATGGTCGAGACGTAAAGATCGATATATTGGACGACTATATTCGGACATCGGAAAGGTTCCGAGTGATTCGGATATTTTCGGAGGTACCGGGGAGTTATGGGAATACGAGGAAGAAGCAATGGGCCTTAATGGGCCTTAGTGGGAAGGACCAGGAGGTGGCGCGCGCCCCTCCCAAGCCCAGTCCGAATTGGACAAGGGGTTTGGGGCGCGGCCCCTCTCTCCCTTCCTTCCCCTCTTCCCCCATTTCCCCCCTTCTCCTAGTTGGACTAGGAAAGGAGGAAACCTACTCCAACTAGGAGTAGGAATCCTACTCCCTGGCGCGCCCCTCCTAGGGACGACCTCCTCTTCTCCACTCCTTTATATACGGGGGCAGGGGGCACCCCATAGACACACAAGTTGATCCATGTGATTGTTTTCTTAGCCGTGTGCGGTGCCCCCTTCCACCATAATCCTCGATAATATTGTAGCGGTGCTTAGGCGAAGCCCTGCGACGGTAGAACATCAAGATCGTCACCACGCCATCGTGCTGACGGAACTCTCCCCCGACGCTTTGCTGGATCGGAGTCCGGGGGTCGTCATCGAGCTGAACGTGTGCTAAAACTCGGAGGTGCCGTAGTTTCGGTGCTTGATCGGTCGGGTCGTGAAGACGTACGACTACATCAACCGCGTTATGCTAACACTTCCGCTGTCGGTCTACAAGGGTACGTAGATCACACTCTCCCCTCTCATTGCTATGCATCACCATGATCTTGCGTGTGCGCAGGAAGTTTTTGAAATTACTACGTTACCCAACAGTGGCATCCGAGCCTAGGTTTTATGTGTTGATGTTATATGCACGAGTAGAACATAAGTGAGTTGTGGGCGATATAAGTCATACTGCTTACCAGCATGTCATACTTTGGTTCGGCAGTATTGTTGGATTAAGCGGCCCGGACCGACATTACGCGTACGCTTATGCGAGACTGGTTCTACCGACGTGCTTTGCACACAGGTGGCTAGCGGGTGTCAGTTTCTCCAACTTTAGTTGAACCGAGTATGGCTACGCCTGGTCCTTGCGAAGGTTAAAACAACACCAACTTGACAAACTATCGTTGTGGTTTTGATGCGTAGATAAGATTGGTTCTTGTTTAAGCCCATAGCAGCCACGTAAAACTTGCAACAACAAAGTAGAGGACGTCTAACTTGTTTTTGCAGGGCATTTTGTGATGTGATATGGTCAAGATGTGATGAGATATAAGTTTTTGTATGAGATGATCATGTTTTGTTGAAGTTATCGGCAACTGGCAAAATCCTTATGGTTATCTCTCTATTGCATAAGATGCAAGCGCCAAATAATTACTTTACTTTATTGCTATGCGATAGCAATAGTTGCAGGAGCAATTGTTGGTGAGACAACCATGTGACGACACATTGATATAGATCAAGATGATGGAGATCATGGTGTCATGCCGGTGACGATAGAGATCATGACAGTACTTTGGAGATAGAGATCAAAGGCACAAGATGATGATCGCTATATCATGTCACATATTTTGATTGCATGTGATGTTTATCTTTTATGCATCTTATCTTGCTTTGATTGACGGTAGCATTTTAAGATGATCTCTCACTAATTATCAAGAAGTGTTCTCCCTGAGTAAGCACCATTGCGAAAGTTCTTCGTGCTGAGACACCACGTGATGATCGGGTGTGATAGGCTCTACGTTCAAATACAACGAGTGCAAAACAGTTGCACACGCGGAATACTCAGGTTATACTTGACGAGCCAAGCATATACAGATATGGCCTCGGAACACGGAGACCGAAAGGTCGAGCGTGAATCATATAGTAGATATGATCAACATAGTGATGTTCACCAATGAAACTACTCCATCTCACGTGATGATCGGACATGGTTTAGTTGATTTGGATCACGTGATCACTTAGAGGATTAGAGGGATGTCTATCTAAGTGGAAGTTCTTAAGTAATATGATTAATTGAACTTAAATTTATCATGAACTTAGTCCTGGTAGTATTTTGCAAATCATGTTGTAGATCAATAGCTCGCGTTGTTGCTTCCTGTGTTTATTTTGATATGTTCCTAGAGAAAATTGTGTTGAAAGATGTTAGTAGCAATGATGCGGATTGGATCCGTGATCTGAGGTTTATCCTCATTGCTGCACAGAAGAATTATGTCCTTGATGCACCGCTAGGTGACAGACCTATTGCAGGAGCAGATGCAGACGTTATGAACGTTTGGCTAGCTAAATATGATGACTACTTGATAGTTTAGTGCACCATGCTTAACGGCTTAGAATCGGGACTTCAAAGACGTTTTGAACGTCATGGACCATATGAGATGTTCCAGGAGTTGAAGTTAATATTTCAAGCAAATACCCGAGTTGAGAGATATGAAGTCTCCAACAAGTTCTATAGCTAAAAGATGGAGGAGAATCGCTCAACTAGTGAGCATGTGCTCAGATTGTCTGGGTACTACAATCGCTTGAATCAAGTGGGAGTTAATCTTCCAGATAAGATAGTGATTGACAGAATTCTCTAGTCACCATCACCAAGTTAGTAGAACTTCGTGTTGAACTATAGTATGCAAGGGATGACGAAAACGAATCCCGAGCTTTTCATGATGATGAAATCGATGAAGGTAGAAATCAAGAAATAGCATCAAGTGTTGATGGTTGACAAGATCACTAGTTTCAAGAAAAGGGCAAAGGGAAAAAGGGGAACTTCAAGAAAAACAGCAAGCAAGTTGCTGCTCAAGTGAAGAAGCCCAAGTCTGGTCCTAAGCCTGAGACTAAGTGCTTCTACTGCAAAGGGACTGATCACTGAAAGTGGAACTGCCCCAAGTATTTGGCGAATAAGAAGGATGGCAAAGTGAACATAAGTATATTTGATATACATGTTATTGATGTGTACTTTACTAGTGTTTATAGCAACCCCTCAGTATTTGATACTAGTTTAGTTACTATGATTAGTAACTTGAATCGGGAGTTGCAGAATGAACAAAGACTAGTTAAGGGTGAGGTGACGATGTGTGTTGGAAGTAGTTCCAAGATTGATATGATCATCATCGCACACTCCCTATACTTTTGGGATTAGTGTTGAACCTGAATAAGTGTTATTTGGTGTTTGCGTTGAGCATGAATATGATTTGATCATGTTTATTGTAATACGGTTATTCATTTAAGTAAGAGAATAAATTGTTGTTCTGTTTACATGAATAAAACCTTATATGGTTACACACCCAATGAAAATAGTTCGTTGGATCTCGATCATGGTGATACACATAATCATAATATTGAAACCAAAAGATGCAAAGTTAATAATGATAGTGCAACTTATTTGTGGCACTGACGTTTAGGTCATATTGGTGTAAAGCGCATGAAGAAACTCCAAGCTGATGGGTTTTTGGAATCACTTGATTATGAATCAGTTGATGCTTGTGAACCATGCCTCATGGGCAAGATGACTAAAAGGCCGTTCTCCGGAACTATGGAGCGAGCAACTGACTTATTGGAAATAATACATACTGATGTATGAGATCCGATGAGTGTTAAAGCTCGCGGCGGGTATCATTATTTTCTGACCTTCACAGATGATTTGAGCAGATATGGGTATATCTACTTAATGAAACACAAGTCTGAAATATTTGAAAAGTTCAAAGAATTTCAGAGTGAAGTGGAGAATCATCGTAACAAGAAAATAAAAGTTTCTATGATATGATCACAGAGGTAAAATATTTGAGTTACGAGTTTGGCCTTCAGTTAAAACAATGTGAAATAGTTTCACTACTCACGCCACTTGGAACACCATAGCATAATGGTGTGTCCGGACATCATAACCGTACTTTATTAGATATGGTGCGATCTATCATGTCTCTTCTCGATCTACCACTATCGTTTTGGGGTTATGCATTAAAGACAGCTGCATTCACGTTTAAAAGGGCACCATCTAAGTCCGTTGAGACAACACAATCTGAACTGTGGTTTGGCAAGAAACCAAAGTTGTCGTTTCTTAAAGTTTGGGATTGTGATGCTTATATGAAAAAGTTTCATCCTGATAAGCTCAAACCCAAATCGGAGAAATTTGTCTTCATAGGATACCCAAAGGAGACTGTTGGGTACACCTTCTATCACAAATCCGAAGGCAAGACTTTTGTTGCTAAATTCAGAGTTTTTCTAGAGAAGGAGTTTCTCTCGAAAGAAGTGAGTGGGAGGAAAGTAGAACTTGATGAGGTAACTGTACCTGCTCCCTTATTGGAAAGTAGTTCATCACAGAAATCTGTTCCTATGACTACTACACCAATTAGTGAGGAAGCTAATGATGATGATCATGTAACTTCAGATCAAGTTACTACCGGATCTCGTAGGTAAACCAGAGTGAGATCCGCACCAGAGTGGTACGGTAATCCTGTTCTGGAAGTCATGTTACTAGACCATGACGAACTTGCGAACTATGAGGAAGCCATGATGAGCCCAGATTCCGCGAAATGGTTTGAGGCCATAAAATCTGAGATATGATCCATGTATGAGAACAAAGTATGGACTTTGATGGATTTGCCCGATGATCGGCAAGCCATAGAAAATAAATGGATCTTCAAGAGGAAGACGGACGCTGATAGTAGTGTTACTATCTACAAAGCTAGAATTGTCGCAAAAGGTTTTCGACAAGTTCAAGGTGTTGACTACGATGAGATTTTCTCACTCGTATATATGCTTAAGTCTGTCCGAATCATGTTAGCAATTGCCGCATTTTATGAAATCTGGCAAATGGATAAACAAAACTGCATTCCTTAATGGATTTCTTAAAGAAGAGTTGTATATGATGCAACCAGAAGGTTTTGTCAATCCTAAAGGTGTTAACAAAATATGCAAGCTCCAACGATCCATCTATGGACTGGTGCAAGCATCTCAGAGTTGGAATATACGCTTTGATAAGTTGATCAAAGCATATAGTTTTATACAGACTTACGGTGAAGCCTGTATTTACTAGAAAGTGAGTGGGAGCACTACAACATTTCTGATAAGTATATGTGAACAACATATTGTTGATCGGAAATAATGTATAATTTTCTGGAAAGCATAAAGGAATATTTGAAAGGAGTTTTTCAAAGAAAGACCTCGGTAAAGCTGTTTACATATTGAGCATCAAGATCTATATAGATAGATCAAGACGCTTGATAAGTTTTTTCAATGAGTACATACCTTGACAAGATTTTGAAGTAGCTCAAAATGGAACAGTCAAATAAAGAGTTCTTGCCTGTGTTGCAAGGTGTGAAATTGAGTAAGACTCAAAGCCCGACCACGGCAGAAGATAGAAATAGAATGAAAGTCATTCCCTATGCCTCAGCCATAGGTTCTATAAAGTATGCCATGTTGTGTACCAGATCTATTGTATACCCTACACTGTGTTAAGCAAGGGAGTACAATAGTGATCTAAGAGTAGATCACTGGACATCGGTCAAAATTATCCTTAGTGGAATAAGGAAATATTTCTCAATTATGGAGGTGACAAAAAGGTTTGTCGTAAAAAGTTACGTCGATGCAAGTTTTGACACAGATCTGGATGACTCTAAGTCTCGATCTAGATACATATTGAAAGTGGGAGCAATAAGCTAGAGTAGCTCCGTGCAGAGCATTGTTGACATAGAAATTCGCAAAATACTTATGGATCTGAATGTGACAGACCCGTTGACTAAAATTATCTCACAAGCAAAACATGGTCACACCTTAGTACTCTTTGGGTGTTAATCACATAGTAATGTGAACTAGATTACTGACTCTAGTAAACCCTTTGGGTGTTGATCACATATCGATGTGAACTATGGGTGTTAATCACATGGTGATGTGAACTATTGCTGTTAAATCACATGGCGATGTGAACTAGATTATTGACTCTAGTGCAAGTGGGAGACTGAAGGAAATATGCCCTAGAGGCAATAATAAAGTTATTATTTATTTCCTTATATCATGATAAATGTTTATTATTCATGCTAGAATTGTATTAACCGGAAACATAATACTTGTGTGAATACATAGACAAACAAAGTGTCACTAGTATGCCTCTACTTGACTAGCTCGTTAATCAAAGATGGTTATGTTTCCTAACCATAGACATGAGTTGTCATTTGATTAACGGGATCACATCATTAGGAGAATGATGTGATTGACTTGACCCATTCGTTAGCTTAGCACCCGATCGTTTAGTATGTTGCTATTGCTTTCTTCATGACTTATACATGTTCCTATGACTATGAGATTATGCAACTCCCGTTTACCGGAGGAACACTTTGTGTGCTACCAAACGTCACAACGTAACTGGGTGATTATAAAGGAGCTCTACAGGTGTCTCCAAAGGTAAATGTTGGGTTGGCGTATTTCGAGATTAGGATTTGTCACTCCGATTGTCAGAGAGGTATCTCTGGGCCCTCTCGGTAATGCACATCACATAAGCCTTGCAAGCATTGCAACTGATGAGTTAGTTGTGAGATGATGTATTACGGAACGAGTAAAGAGACTTGCCGGTAACGAGATTGAACTAGGTATTAAGATACCGACGATCGAATCTTGGGCAAGTAACATACCGATGACAAAGGGAACACCGTATGTTGTTATGCGGTCTGACCGATAAAGATCTTTGTAGAATATGTGGGAGCCAATATGAGCATCCAGGTTCCGCTATTGGTTATTGACCGGAGACGTGTCTCGGTCATGTCTACATTGTTCTCGAACCCGTAGGGTCCGCACGCTTAAGGTTTCGATGACAGTTATATTATGAGTTTATGAGTTTTGATGTACCGAAGGAGTTAGGAGTCCTGGATGAGATCAGGTATATGACGAGGAGTCTCGAAATGGTCGAGACGTAAAGATCGATATATTGGACGACTATATTCGGACATCGGAAAGGTTCCGAGTGATTCGGGTATTTTCGGAGGTACCGTGGAGTTACGGGAATACGAGGAAGAAGCAATGGGCCTTAATGGGCCTTAGTGGGAAGGACCAGGAGGTGGCGCGCGCCCCTCCAAGCCCAGTCCGAATTAGACAAGGGGTTTGGGGCGCGGCCCCTCTCTCCCTTCCTTCCCCTCTTCCCCCCTTTCCTCCCTTCTCCTAGTTGGACTAGGAAAGGAGGAAACCTACTCCAACTAGGAGTAGGAATCCTACTCCCTGGCGCGCCCCTCCTAGGGCCGGCCTCCTCTCCTCCACTCCTTTATATACGGGGGCAGGGGGCACCCCATAGACACACAAGTTGATCCATGTGATCATTTTCTTAGCCGTGTGCGGTGCCCCCTTCCACCATAATCATCGATAATATTGTAGCGGTGCTTAGGCGAAGCCCTGCGACGGTAGAACATAAAGAACGTCACCACGCTGTCGTGCTGACGGAACTCTTCCCCGACGCTCTGCTGTCGTCATCTAGCTGAACGTGTGCTAAAACTTGGAGGTGCCGTAGTTTTGGTGCTTGATCGGTCGGGCCGTGAAGACGTACGACTACATCAACCGCGTTGTGCTAACGCTTCCGCTGTCGGTCTACAAGGGTACGTAGATCACACTCTCCCCTCTCGTTGCTATGCATCACCATGATCTTGCGTGTGCATAGGAAAATTTTGAAATTAGTATGTTACCCAACAGATCATGCTAAGTTAAAGAAAGATTATGATCATGCCCTCATTGTTTCTCGTGTGCTAAATTCCGAGAAGGCCAAACTCGAGGTTGATCTTGCTAGACTCAAAGAGGAGTTTGACATACTTGACAAGGCCCACAAGGCCTTGAAGGGTATTCACGCTAGTCTCATGGAGTCTCATGATCAACTCCAAGTGAAGCTAACTAAGGAGAAAGCAACTTTTCCTCATATGGTTTTAATTGATAATGCAAATGCTACTAACCCGTGTTGTGAGCATATACATCTTGTTGAGGAAAATACTAAGTTGAAGGAGCAACTTGAGAGAGGTCTTGCGACTTGCATACAAGGCAAGAAGAACCTCAACGATCTCTTGATCAACCAAAAGGGAGGTGTGGCCAAGGAAGGGGTTGGGTACGTGCCCGACTCCAAGAACAAGAAGAAGAATGACAAGACCAAACGACCTCCTCCCCTCATGCAAACCTTTGTGAGGGAGGGAGAGAGTGCCCCGAGGAGAAGAAGAAGAACAATGTCAAGAAGGGCAATGCCACCCCTCCCAACAAAGCCGGCGATTTTAATCCTTCTTATGTGTTATGCCGTGCTAGTGATGGGCATGTTTATGCCAAATTTGTTGGTTCTCTTCATGAGTACATTGAATGGTCTATTTGGGTTCCTAAGACCCTTGTTACTAACATCAAAGGACCCATTACAAAATGGGTACCTAAAACCAAGCATTGATCTCTTGTAGGTGTTTGCTTCCGGTGGTGGATCATGGTTGCTCGATAGCGGAGCTACAAATCATATGACCGGAAGCAAGGACTTGGTCGTGGACGTGCACAAAGTCCCATCTATGCCCACCAATGTCGAGTGGGGTGACGCCTCATCCTCTATGGGATTGGGACTTGGCAAGGTGGTCATCTCTCATGATCTCACGATCGAGAAGGTCATGCTTGTTGAGTCCCTTGCATACAATTTACTTTCCGTTCGTCAACTTGCAATCATGGGCTTTGCCACTTTCTTTGATATCGATACCATGGCCCTCTTGTGGAGCAAGACTCTTAAAGTAGCTTTTGTTGGGCATGTCGAGAATGGTCTATATGTGATTAACTTTTCGGAGCGACCCACTAAGACCGCGACATGCCTAATGGCTAAAGTTGATGTGGGATGGCTTTGGCATCGCCGTTTAGCCCATGTCAATATGAGATCTTTGCAAAGTCTCCTCAAGGGGGACCATGTCCGTGAACTAACGAATGTTAGTTTTGTTAAAGATCATGCTTGCAGTGCCTGTATAGAAGGATAGCTACATGAGAAGGCTCACCCTCCCACGACTATCATTTATTCAAAGAGGCCCTTGGAGCTCCTTCACATGGATCTTTTTGGGCCCCCATCCTTCGATAGTCTTGGAGGTAGGAAGTATTGCTTGGTGATTGTAGATGACTACACAAGGTACACGTGGGTGTATTTCTTCAAGAGGAAGAGCGAGACCCAACAAACCGTCATCGACTTTGCAAATGAAGCACAACGTCAACACAATGCAAAGATCTTGACAATAAGAAGTGACAACGGTACCGAGTTCAAGAACTACACCTTGGATGAATTTCTTAGTGATGAGGGAATCAAGCATCAATATTCCGCACCATACACTCAACAAAACGGTGTTGGGGAGAGGAAGAACCGGACGTTGATGGATGCGGCAAGGACCATGATGGCGGAGTTCAAGTCTCCGTACAACTTTTGGGCCGAAGCCATCAACACCGCGTGTCATGCATCCAATCAGCTCTACCTCCGCAAGGGCTTGAACAAGACTCCATATGAGATACTCACCAGTAACAAGCCCAACCTCAAGTACTTCCGGGTATTCGGGTGTAAGTGTTTCATTCTCAAGAAAGGTGTTCGGTTGTCTAAATTTGAGGCTAGAGCTTATGAGGGCATATTTGTTGGTTATGCTACAAACTCTCATGCTTACCGTGTCCTCAATAAATCCACGGGACTTATTGAGGAGACATGTAACATGGAGTTTGATGAGAATAACGGCTCCCATGTGGAGCAAAGTGGCACTTTTGATGTAGGTGATGAAATTCCTCCTCAAGCCATAAGAAGAATGGGTGTTGGTTTCATCCTACCCATTGAGGAACCCCTTATGGCTGAAGGAGAAGGACAATGCTCCACTCTAGTGGAGCCATCACTAACCCAAGGCCCACATGCTTCCGAAGAACAAAGTGAAGGCCCTCAACCTCATGAACAAGACCAAGGGCAAGATCATACTCAAGACGGTGTTGACACACCAAGTGATGCCCAAGGTCAAGTTCTCTCCCCCGAGCAAGTTCAAGATCAAGAACAAGCTCATCACGGCGCTCAAGATGATCAAGTAACCGCTCCTCAACTCACCACCGAGGAGGAATTAGAACGTCGTGCCGCCAAGGTTGCTTCCAAGCTCTCCACCAAGGATCATTTCATGACGAATGTGCTTGGAAGCTTAAGAAAGGGGGTAAGCACTTGTAGACAATTAGCAAATTATTGTGAGCATCACGCGTTTGTCTCTTGTGTGGAACCCCACAAGGTCTATGAGGCGCTAGAAGATCCGGATTGGCTCAATGCCATGCACGAAGAACTCAACAACTTCGAGCGCAACAAAGTGTGGAGATTGGTGCCAAGGCCAACGGGGAACCACAATGTCATTGGAACCAAGTGGATATTCAAGAACAAGCAAGATGCCCATGGGATTATCATTCGCAACAAGGCTCGTTTGGTAGCACAAGGCTACTCCCAAGTCGAGGGTATCGACTACGGTGAAACCTTTGCTCCCGTTGCTCGTCTTGAATCCATTCGCATGTTGATTGCATATGCTTCTCATCATAACTTTAAGTTACAACAAATGGATGTGAAGAGTGCTTTTCTTAATGGTCCCATTAATGAATTGGTTTACGTCAAGCAACCCCCGGGTTCGAGGATCCCTACTTTCCCGATCATGTGTATCAACTCGATAAGGCACTCTATGGCCTTAAACAAGCCCCACGTGCGTGGTATGACCACCTTACCGAGTTGTTACAAGACCGTGGTTTTGAAGTTGGGCTAATCGACCCCACTCTTTTTACTAAGAAGGTCAAAGGGGAGTTGTTTGTGTGCCAATTATATGTTGATGATATTATCTTTGGTTCTCCTAACAAAGCTTTCAATGAGGAATTTGCCGCTCTCATGACCTCAAAGTTCGAGATGTCCTCCATGGGAGAGTTGAAGTTCTTTCTAGGGTTCGAAGTGAAGCAAAGAAGAGAAGGAACCTTCATCAATCAATCCAAATACACCCAAGACATGCTCAAGAGATTCAAGCTAAGTGACGTCAAGCCGGCCTCCACTCCAATGCCCACCAAGTGCCAACTTGACTTAGATCCCAATGGTAAAGTGGTGGATCAAAAGGTATATCGTTCCATGATTGGTTCCTTGCTTTACCTTTGTGCATCTAGACCGGACATCATGTTGAGTGTGGGAATTTGTGCACGGTTTCAAGCCGCACCTAAGGAAAGTCACTTTGTGGCGGTCAAACGAATCTTTCGATATTTGGCTCATACCCCAAACTTTGGCTTATGGTACCCAAGAGGATCAAACTTCAAGCTTGTAGGGTACTCGGATTCCGATTGGGCGGGAGACAAAGTGGATAGGAAGTCCACTTCCGGAGGGTGCCAATTCCTTGGTTGCTCTTTGGTAAGTTGGTCTTCCAAAAAGCAAAGTTGTGTGTCTCTCTCGTCCACTGAGGCGGAGTATGTTGCCGCCGGTAGTTGTTGTGCACAACTTCTATGGATGAGGCAAACTTTAAAGGATTATGGTGTCACTTGTGACAAAGTGCCTCTTTGGTGTGACAATGAAAGTGCCATCAAGATTTCTCTCAACCCAGTGCAACACTTCAAGAGGAAGCATATTGAGATTCGGTATCACTTCATCCGGGATCACATTAGGTGAGGAGAGATCGAGCTCAACTATGTCAACACTCATGACAACCTTGCAGATATTTTCACGAAGCCCTTGGATGAAGCAAGATTTCGCGAGTTAAGGCATGAGCTAAATATCATTGATTCGAGCAATGTGGCTTGAACCCGTGCACACCCTATCACGCTCAACTTGTTGTCTAGTTTAGGTGTAGGCATGGACATAGGGGGAGTGTTGTTCTCTCAATGAACTCTCCCTCCCCCATTATGCATAAATTGATCAAGTCTTTCACTTTAGCCATTGTTGATGGCACTTGTGCTTAAAAGACGAGTTTTGGTCATGGGCCCAAGGTTAAAATCTTCGCGGTGCCATACCTTTTGACTCAAACATAGGTGGCCTCGGCCACCGCCCTCTTTTGAAGAGGTGTGTCTTGGTCTCTCGCTGGTGTGTTTCTTCTTCTCTTGCCGTTCTTGTCGTTTCGTCGAGCTAAAGCCGTGTCTGTTTAGTTGCCATGGCGTGCTGGGCAGTACTACCGCTGGTGGTGTGCGGTACTACCGCTTATAAGCGGTACTACCGCCCCCCAGCGCGGTACTACCTCTGAGGGACGGGACCAGGGGTTAAGTCGGGGCAGGGGGAGGTTTCTTCTCCCCCATACCCATTCACTTCGCCCCTCTTGTCTCTTCCTCTCTCTAGCCTCCTCTCGCCGCGGGAGGGCTCCGGCGGATCTCCGTCTCCGGGGCGTCCCTCTCCATTTCTTTTGGTGGAGTCGATCCCCACCTTGTCCTCTTGCCATGGATGCCGGTATTGCCCCCGTTCTTTTTTTCGTTTTGTCTCCTTTTAGTTCTTGTTTCTTAGGGGCAATGGTGGTTGCATCTCTAGATTTTTGGCGAAATCTAGGCTTGAGTTGGTTGGAGAAGGCAACTAGACTATCTAGATTAGAGTTTGGTAGAATTATTTTTGAATTTGGTAGGCCGGTAGTGCCGGATCTGACTATGGTAGTAAGAACCCGCTGTTTCACCGCCTCGTGCTATATGAAACTGCTATTTCTCCGCCTCAAGCAGTACTACCGCTCCTCTTGGAGTGGTACTACCGCTTGACCTAGAGCGGTACTACCGCTCCCTTCGGGGTGGTACTACCGCTCGGGGCGGTACTACCGCGGGCAGGTCACGGTACTACCGCTGAATGCCAATGTCCATCATTTTCCTGCCTTACCTTGATCCTTTTGTTGAGTTTGTTGGCTTATGCTCGTTCTTTCTGGTTGTTTCGCATTGTTCTTGTGTTTGGCTCCATGTGATAACCGTTCCGAGCAGCAAGGTCGCCGTATCAACCCCGGGCGTGCCACATCAAAATGCTACCGCACCTCAGAGCCTGCCGGTGGTTCCTCGAGCACCCAACCGCCTCCAACAAGTGCTTCTGTAAGTGTTCCTCCACCTCCTCAGCAATCGAAGCGAGCCGCCAACAAGCCAAAAGGAAAGACTATGATTGAGATGACCAACATGGAGTTTTGGGAGAAGCATCGTCGCAACCCCTATGCGGTGGACCAAGAACCCACTTTGGTCAACCGCCCATTCTGGAACTGTTTTCAGTTTGCCATCTACTTTGATGTGATCAAGGCCAAGAAGAATCTTTTTGTTGATGTTCGCTCCATTGACACTGATGCTATGGAGAAGGATCCGGAGTACTTTGGCGAAGCTCTTCAGATGTGCACTCAGCTAAACATTCTCAGGATCATGCAATTCAACAAGGATTTCGATGCGGATTTGGTGGCTCAATTCTATGCCACCGTCCATCTTGGGACGGATGTCGACAGGACTCTGACATGGATGACCAATGGCAAGCTGCTTTCTGTCAAGTGGAAGGCTTTCATGGAGTTACTTGATGTGGTGGATACCGGGCTTGAGACTCCTGTCGGTTTCCCTCCTCACCGCAATGCTACATCCACCCACAAGCAAGCCCTTTGGCCCTACTGCACTGTGAAGGTTCACCCAGTAACTGAGAAGAAGACCTATGAGCTGTCTCCGTATCTGGACATTCTTCATCGCATATTCCGTGAGACTCTCTTCCCTCGGATCGGGAATCTGGATATGGTCCACTCTTACCTCGTGGACATGCTCCTTTTCTGTCAGCATGAGAAGGAAGCAAGCACTGGAGAGAGCCTAGATATCTCTCATGTCATGTGGTCTGAACTTCTATCTGCCGTGTCTGAGCGCAAGTGTCCTATCTATGGTCCCTTCATCATGAGGCTCATTGAGAGGGCCTGGGCACAAACTTATCCCAGAGTGCTGCTAGAGACTGGAGACTTGGTTTCTCATGAGATCAAGCATTTGAGGAAGAAGGACAACTAGACAGCGCCTCACACAGGGGGTCCATCTGCTACTGCTGCCACAGGGGGCCCGTCTACTGCTGCTGCTGCCATGGGGACCGAGGGTGAGGCTGCTACTGATGCTCATGAGGAGGAATTTGGCCACTCTAGTGCAGAACCATCATGGGCACAAAAGCTCAAGCGCAAGATGAAGAAGCTTTTCTGCATGGAGTCCCATGGTCAGTACATGACTCATGTGGCGGAGAAGCATGCCAGGACGCGCCACAAGGAGATCATGCGTCAGTTGGGAGCACCAGTTGCCAGTGGGTATGAGGGTCAGATCACTGAAGAGGAGGACTGGGTTCATCAGAATTGCCACTGGACCGACTCCGATGTCGAGCAGTTTTCGACCCACGACGAAGATGCAGAGATGTGATGTTCGAGATCTTCCTCCTCCCATCACCTGGAGTCGTAGTGTCACTCTATGCCCTTTTTGGTGTCTCGCTGCCAAAGGGGGAGAGAGTGTAGGGATTTGCTTCTTGTGTCGTGCTTTGAGTCGTCTTGTGTTTTCTTGTGTGTTCCTTCTTTGGTTTGGTTTGGTGTGAGACCTAAGTCCTAGTCATATGGTGTAAGACATATGCTCCCTATCGCTACCTTATTACTTATGTCATTTCAGAGTACTGTAGTTTATTGTGAGATGCATGCTTGTCATGTTTACTCACTTCTCTCATATATATTGTGCTTAGTATTGTTGGACTATAAAATATAGGGGGAGTGTTGATCCGAATGTGTGTGTCGTGCCATCTCTAGGTGCACACATTCTGGGGGAGCCCGTTTATATTTTGTAGTTCTTAGTTTTCTTCGTTTCATTTCTTTTCCTTGCGCAAATCCCTAGTTGTCATCAATCCACCAAAAAGGGGGAGATTTTTACGGCATATCTCTCTCAAGGTAGTTTTGGTGATTGATGACAACATGTTTGCGGACTAATCTTGTGCTTTGAATTATTCACAGATTCTCCCCTGGCACGAGACGCTTTCTTTCCCTCGGAGTGTATTTCAAGACGGTGTAGCTCTTTCGTTTCTTTCTCGGTGGACTAGTTGCGTAGAGGGCACCATACTATCAAGAGGGGGTCCGCTGGGGTTTTGCATGGGTGGAATCATCACGTACACATCAGCTTCTCACCCTCCGAGCTTTTCCTGTCCATTGAAGAGATCTCTCCTCTCTTCCTTGTTCTGTCTGGGTCTAACCGCCAGTACCGCGCACCCAGCGGTAGTACCACTGAGAAGCCACAAGCGGCAGTACCGCTTCGCAGCGGTAGTACCACCGTGGCTCCACAGCAGTAGTACCGCTGGGGGCCTGGCACCTCCGCCTGGTCCTCAGCTTCTTTGAGAGATCCCTTCTCCCTCTCTCTCTCTCTCACTCCAGCGGTAGTACCGCACTGCCTGCGGTACTACGGCCGAAGGGTCACAAGCGGCAGTACCGCTCCACAGCGGTACTACCGCCCTTGACCCCACTGCCGTAGTACCGTTGGGCAATCTGGCTCCTACTGCCTCGATTCGAGAGGTCTTTTTCTCGTGTCGGGTTTTGCGGCACTAGTCACAGTTGTAGTGGCGGTAGTACCGTTCCTGGAGCGGTAGTATCGCCCTACCACCGCGGTAGTACCACAGTTGGATCTGTTCCCTACTAGTCTCCTCAGCGCGGCAATACCGCTGGCTGGGGCGGCAGTACCACTGTCCTAGCGGTAGTACCGCCCCCTCTCAGCGGTAGTACCGCCCTATGCGGGGCTGGTTGGTGGGGGGCAACGGGATTGTTGCCCCCACTATAAAAGGGAGTCCCCTTCTTCCTTCTCACCCACCTCTTCCTCCCCCAAGCTCCATTTATTGCTCAAGCTCCATTAAATACTCTAAGCTTCATTTCCGCCCGATCTATCTCTCTAGCCAATCAAATTTGTTGATTTGCTCGGGAGTGGTTAAGAAGGCTCCGATCTACACTTCCATCAAGGGATTTTCGATTCCCCCACTCATCCCTAGCGGATCTTGTTACTCTTGGGTGTTTGAGCACCCTAGACGGTTGAGGTCACCTCGGAGCCATATTCCATTGTGGTGAAGCTTCGTGGTCTTGTTGGGAGCCTCCGATTAAGTTGTGGAGATTGCCCCAACCTTGTTTGTAAAGGTTCGGTCACCGCCTTCAAGGGCACCAATAGTGGAATCACGGCATCTCGCATTGTGTGAGGGCGTGAGGAGAATACGGTGGCCCTAGTGGCTTCTTGGGGAGCATTGTGCCTCCACACCGCTCCAACGGAGACGTACTTCCCCTCAAAAGGAAGGAACTTTGGTAACACATCCTCATCTTCACCGGATCCACTCTTGGTTATCTCTTACCTTTACTTGTGCAAACTCTTTAGTGTTTCTACCCTTGCTTTCTTGTATGCTTGTTGTTATTGCATCATATAGGTTGCTCACCTAGTTGCACATCTAGACAACCTACTTTGATGCAAAGTTTAATTTGGTAAAGAAAAGCTAAAAATTGGTAGTTGCCTATTCACCCCCCCCCCCTCTAGTCAACCATATCGATCCTTTCAAGGGGTCAATTGATAAATCGAGGAACTTAATGATTGCGCAGCTTATTTTTCGGAGAGAAATACGCTCAACGATGTGAAGGACAAAGTTACCCGGCTTGGAAAGAAGAAATAAATGTGGCAAAATTTTTGTACTAGAAAATTTTGTAGGCTCAAATAATGTTTACTTTTATTTTGACTTTGATATCTTGTGACGAAGAAGACACTACTATTTTTAATATTTAAGTCGAGAATGACATTTGGATTATTATGTTGTCTTCATGTCGTTGTCTTTAAATTTGAAATCTTCATATTCATAGTTCTGCCATCGTCAAATTGTTTGGATAATCAGAGGAGTCGCTTAGAACCCCGTCGTTTTTATTATTATTTAATTATTTTTTAAAAAAAACCCGACAAGTGCGCCAGCGGCACTGTCCCACAGGGCAGCGTCGGCCGGCGGCACTGTCCCACAGGGGAGCGTCGGCCGGCGGTAGCAGTACGAGGTAATCAGAGGAGTTCGACAGCCTACGTGCCGCCGGGTATATAAGCCGGTTGTCGCGCGCTCCATCGGGCGAGGTGGGACTAAAACTTTGCTATCGCAGCCGCCGTGCCTGCAGCGATGCGCATGACCGCGTGGGCCGACCCAATAACACTATTTCACCCGCGGCGCGAAGACGGCCCAAGTAGCACGTGGCGCGACAACGGTCCAAGTTCCACGCGGGGCGACGAGAAATGTTTAGTCCCACCTTGCCCGACGGAGCGCGCGACGACCGGCTTATATACCCGGCGGCACATAGGCTGTCGAACTCCTCTGATTACCTCGTACTGCTGCCGCCGGCCGACGCTGCCCTGTGGGAAAGTGCCGCCGGCCGACGCTGCCCTGTGGGACAGTGCCGCCGGCGCACTTGTCGGGTTTTAAAAAAAAAATAAAAACGACGGGGTTCTAAGAGACGGCGACCGTACTATGCAGTTAAAATTAACAGTAAACAGCGACGGCACAGAAAATTAACAGTAAACAGCGACGGCACTACTGTGCAAAATGAGCACATCAAAATAAACAAAGTAAAACTCCTTCTTGCATTACATAGTCTGTCATCAAAACAAATACTTATGTCGGTATCGTAGCAAATAGTCTGACATCAACAAAGTAAAATAAGTTCATATAACATACTTTAACAATTATTAAAGATCACGTATATAGAACATTAAAAAACTGTCTCCAATGAAAGGGTGGAGCAATCTTCCATAGCAATCCATAATAAAACTGTCTTCAATCAAAGGGTGAACCAATCTTCCATACTCCACAATTCAAGCAAAATTCCTACATAACAGTAAGATATGTGTTAATTCACAATAAACAAATAAATTTGGTTTGAACAATAAGATTTATAATAACACAAGAAAATCATACTTAGGATTTTGAGGGCACGTGGACTTATAATGACCCGGAAGACCGCACTGTCCACATTGACATTTGCATTTCTCATCAAAAGCTTTAGGTCGCCCATTTTTAGTGACATCAGGGCCATCCTTACCGCGGCCTTTAACATTCTGTTTTGGTGCGCCTTTGGTGTTAACTTTTGCGGGATCACGAACAAGACCATGATCTTGATTAGGCTCAAATGCATCGTTGTTCACAAACGGTACCTCCGCACCAGGCTCATCCTCCTCAGTGTAATCATTATCTATTATGTCCCTCAGAGCCGCCTTCATCTTGTTGAATAAAAATGGTTTACTGCATGCTTTATGAGTTGCTTCAGCAGATAAGGTAGTCAACTCGCTGTACCTAGCTCTGTCCCCTGCACCTGCCCATCCCCACGCAAACAGGTTGCTAGTGCGCTTCACGGGAAGTCCACCCCTTGCAATTTTGCTCAACCTTCGCAGTACTAAACACTTAGGTATCTCACGTAAGCGTAGCTGAATCGGAACGTGAAGAATATGTTTGCAAGGAAGTCCTTTACGATACATGCTTCTGCAACTGCACTTCACAGTTTCTTCGGAGTTACCTGGGGTGTACTCCACAGTGAATCTGATATCCCTATTTTCCTTCCATGTCAGTATGAATCTGTGAGTGTCTGCTCCTCTCAGTCTCTCAAGGACCTCAAGCTCCCGTGCCTTCTTCATACCTTCCTGCAAGATATAAAAGTTTGCCGCAGCGAACTCACGGGCAGCTGATTTCTCAATATCTTTACACTTGTCCAATAGTGGTACTAGAACTGTCTGTGAGTTTGTGTAATCGTCATGCGCCTCGTTCTCACGGAGAAGAACTATGCAGTTCTCATAGTGCACAATCATATCAACAATAGTCATACCGGAGTCTAGATGCAAGTGAAGGCATGAATTCAGACTCTCACTTCGCTGGTTACTTCGCATACCTAAGAAAAACCCACCTGACGGATATGATGCAGCCCAAAGCCTTTTCTTCTTGTACATCCTACGTAACCATGTCTTTGTTTTCTTCGATTGCCATTTGGCGGTAAACGCTGCCCATCTCTCCTCAAATACCTTTTTTGAAGTGGCATAATAAAGTAGAGACCTGAACTCCTTTAGAGACTTATGATGAAGGTGTTTCTGCATGTTCTTCTCAATATGCCATGAGCAAAGACGATGCCAAACCTCCGAAAGTACCTTTCTTATGGCCTTAATCATAGCTGCATCTCCATCAGTAATTACTAACCTGGGCCTCTTCTGACAGTGAGCCCTCAAAAACGTCTGAAGTAGCCAGACATAAGTATCTTCCGTCTCGTCAGACACAAGAGCACAACCGAATACCGTGGTGCAACGGTGGTTGTTCAGACCGACAAAAGGTATAAATGGCATGCCATACCTATTCATCATGTATGTGCTGTCGAAGACTGTCACATCACCGTAGTCAACATAGTCTCGACATGATTGAGAATCACACCGGAACATGTTTTTCAGCCTTCCTTCATCATCGACGGTGTGCTCAAAGAAGAAATCTGGATCTCTCTCTTTTCTGGTCATCATGATCCCAATGGCAGTGTCTGCATCACCTTGTGCAAGCAACTTCATTTTTTCTCTATAACACATGTTATAAAGCTTCCTCCCAAAACCAGCCTTTGCATATAACCCATACCTACTGGCGAGTTTATCATAAATCATATGTTTCCTGATTCCAGCACCTACCATGGTTAAGATCTCAGCTTTTTGATATTCTTTTATCTGATTATGAGACCAAAGAAACATGACTTCATCCGGTCTAGCTAGAATGTGACTGTGATCATCATTAAAACTGCTGACATACCAAACGTCACGCTCTTTATCAAGTTTCAAAGTTATATGCGCATCGCAGAAGCAACGAGTCTCCCCTCTCAGCCTGCGGGTCCTGCCTTCCATTGTACAAAGTTTTGCCTGTTGTTTCCCAGCTCTCGCACACAGATACTTCCTCAAGCGCTTAGTTCCCTCAGGACCTTTCGAATATTTCAGTGAGTCCTTTCTTACGCTGATACCATGCTCGTAAGCATACTGGTTATAGAAAATGTAAGCCTCTCCTAGTGACTTGAACGTCTTCCTCATGACCTTCCAATGCATGTCCAATGATTCTTGTTGATATTCATCAAATCCGATGTCAAAATTAAACAGATCATCACCAACATGCTCATCATTCCCGCTTGTACCATCTACATCTCCTTGTAAATTAATGCATTAAACCATTTATGTCAGTCAGTTATTATTTTAATATGTAATGTAGTCATGTAAGTTCCAAAACTTACTTTGCTGGAACTGTCATCATGAGATGCATCAACGTTCGATTTGTCACTTTCATCGTCCACAATATTCCTCACAAAGTCCCTGTCCTCGTTCATCTGCGCGCATTGCAAAAAAAACATGTAAGCGCTCATATGGTTATTATGTCATTTCTTTTCTGATTTTATTAATAACATACCCGGAGTGCACTTTCAGCAAATGAATCATCTATATCCATATCATCATCATCGCATGTCGCTGCATGATGCAAAAAATATATGAAATTGTCCGTGCGGTCTATCATATTTATTGTTTTTATCAACATTGATCACACTTACATTGCCACTATAAGATTCATCCAAACTCATGTAGTTCTCCTCACCAGGTTCATCCATATTCAGTGACGAGGTTTCGTTGTCCTCGCCGTAATCATCGCCAACATAATCGCCCTCCTCCTTTAACTATAGATAGTTAAAAAAATTGTACGATCAATCAAACGTTGTGTAACATCATCCCTAAACAATTATCTCATCAAGCACAACGATGTCTCAAACCAACCTCTTGCACGGCGGCGAGGATTTCAGCCGGATCCATTTCCTCCAATGACGAACGTGATGACAGCGTGACGTTGCTGGCCGGCGGAGGCGGGTGTCGACGGTGTGAGGACGATGGCTAGTCGTAGCAGGCATAGTGCGCGGAGGGAGGCGGCGACGTAGATCGCGGGTGGGCGGCCATCTGGGACGCGGCAGCAGCGCCAGCGGCGCCGGGGCACGCGCGGCGACAGCGGTAACGGCGCCGGGGCACGCGCGGCGGCCTGTTTGGGCGGCGACCCGGGCGACGGCGACTTCGTGCAGACGGGGGCCGACATGGAGACGGCGTGAATGCGTTAGGGTTCAGGGTTTCGACAGCGGGCGTCGGCGGCTACCGTGTCTTTTTTTTCCTCCAACAACTGTCGACACCAACGTGGAGACGTGCGGGCATACGACGGCGACGTACGGCGACGGGTGCGAGTACGCGGGCGGGCATATGACGTCGCGCGCGGACGTACGGCGTCGGGTGGGTATTCCTATACCTAAGAAATTTCCTATACTATCCACTATACGTTTTAGGGGGGTGGGTTGGACCGAAGCACTCCCCTTCAAAAGAGCGGGGGCTTGTTAATTCTACACCGTTCAAATCTACAGATTACTCCGAAACAAGCACACGGATTGTAGTGGCAAGGCCAAAAGTTTGCGGTAACTTCTTTGGAGGTCCTCACGCAAAAATGCGATGATGTAAAGGAGGGGTAGCTAAAACATCATGCACGCGGAGGGAGGCGACCAGAGCAAAATCAACCCAGTGATGTGAGGCGAAAGTGAAATGCCAACTACTTGGATCGCTCATGAGAACGTGGCTGTGCCCCATTTGTACTTAATTAACCACCACCACCACCGGGGAGCTCGCGGAATAATCCTGCCTCGCTTGACAGCGCAGCGTCACGTGCAGCCTGGAGAGCCTCTGGTTCAGACGAGTCACCGGTGGGCGTGTTCTTCATCTGTGTCTTGTGAATCAAGAACTCAGTGGGCGTGATTCTCAATCAAAAACTTCAGAAGGAAGGTGGCGAAGGATCGATGGCCAGCACTTCTAGGCGCCTTGGTTGAATTTTTTTGATTGCGTTGACACCGGAAGCATGGAAGCATCTATCCGCCCGGCGATCGAGCAGCGTGCGGACGGGGTGAGGCCGAGGCAGCATACGTGCGTACCTGCTGCACCGACACGTCCACCCGCGCCCAAACTCCGAGGATGGTCACTTTTGGAGGGCCGAAAAAGAGTCTGGCAGCTTCGTCCCCCATGGGCCAAGGATGGATCTGCGACGCGCCAGCGCACGCGTACCGCTGCGCAGCAGGTAAGCTGTAGCGCTCTCCCCGTCTCCGGCCATGTTTTCTTCAGAGATATCGTTCCGTCCGTTTCGGAAGGAAAAAAGATATCATTCCGCAGAAAGAAATGAAGGTTTTTAGATATAGCAGCACCGTACGGAAGCTAGCACGCAGGAAGGACCTCGGAGTCACAGAATGGCCTACGTTAGAGCAAGCAAAAAAGAAAAAGAAAAAAAATAAGGAACTTCATCCTAGACTGAATTACTCTGAACGGGCTAAAACGCCGGTATCACGTGCGGCGGTCGACCCTGAACGAGCTTGAACGCCAAGGAGAGTACACTTATTGAAATCAAAGACAGAAAGGAGTATGGATATGTTCAACTAAACATAGAAAGCCTGGATTGGGTGCTAGCTTTAAGGCAGGACCCTTCTTTTACCCTCTTCTCATTCTTAGAGAATGCTTGGATCCAAGAAACTATTTTTAGTCTGACTAAAAATAGTTTTTTTTAGAGGCTAAAGTTCCAAGCACCCCTGACTAAAGAGAGGCTAGGACTAGTCTTGAGGCTAAAAAATTTTAGTCATAGAAAACCTACGAAAATATGTATTAGCCCTCTCTCTCATCATTTAATGCCTCTCCTTTAACACATGCGAGTTCTGGATTAAAGGGTTTGGAGGATAATAAATGCTCAATAACTTGATTTTAGTCTTTTTAGTATTTGGATTCAAACATGGGTGAGGCTAACAAATTTTAGTCCCACTACTTTTAGTCATAGGAGTAAAACGTATCCAAGCACCCTCTTATACTACTTCTCTCTTCTCTGCTAGCTAGCTGTAGCATGGCGGGCCTGATTTATACTGATAAACTAATCAGTTCGAACGGAAAATGATTCATCCCCGTTCGGAGAAACAATAATTTTTTATCTTCCCCGGTGGGCGCCACGGCGGCCCAAAGCTGCGTCCCAACCCCATTACCAACATGATTATCTGTGTTTCTTTTGGGCCGCGCCGAAAGCGAGTCACCAACTACTCCAAAAAAGAAGGATCGATCGATCGATCTGCCGAGCGGCTATCCAGCCCTGTCGCTCCATTTTAGCGGCACGTATTAATAAGTTGCTGTAGTTCTGCACTTTTAATTACGCCACGCATCACTGAACAACGGACGTACGAGCAGCTTCTGCATGCGCTTGACTCGCCGATGGAGCGGCCGGCGCAGGTGTCCCCCAAGCCCCAGCTCATCGCCGTGCTGCGTGCGTAACTGGCGTAGTGGTTGTAGTACCTTTTCGTCCCACTGACCGCCGCGACCAGAGGGAGGGAAGGAGGGAGGGGAAATCGGAGGAGCAAAAGGCGGCGAGTGATCCAACAGAATGATTCGCCGGGCGGCGCTGTAAAAGAGGTGGCGCGGATCGGGAAGAGAGCGACGGGGGAGGAGCCCGGTGAGTCGAGTTTCAGTTTCAGGATGGGAGGAGGAGCACATGCGTGGGCTGGGAGCGTGCGCCCACTTGGGCTGGAACTCCACACGGCGAGTAAATTGCATAGAAGTATCACAATTGAGGCATTGGAAGCAGATTGGTACCAAGTTTGGTAATTTTTACATGTCAGTACTAAGTCTGAGGCTATACGTTACAAAAAGGTCTAAATCGCGTATAAACGCGTATTGACAGTGTATCTGACCGGCGGGGCCCGCCTGTCAGCTGCCGACGTGGCATTTTTTTTGCAGAAAACCCCCCGCACCTCCTTCGTCCTCACACGCGGCGGCGCTCGATCTGGATCGAGGGGAGGAGAGCACGGCGGAGACCCCAGCGCTGGCCGACCGGCCGCATCACCGACGGCGAGAAGAGATCCCGCCGCGCTCGTCCTCGAATGAGTCACCAGGGAGGACTCGCGAGCCCGAGCGCCTCGGCACGGCCGGAGCGGCTGCTCGACGGTGGGCTCACCAGCGGGACGCCGAGTGGCAAGGGAGCCGCGTCCCGTGGAGGACGGCATGCACGGGTATCCCGGCAGCAAGAAGGCGAGCGCGTGGCTGGCGGCGAGGATCTCCTCCTCGTCGGCCTCATCCCAGGGGGCGGACTCGAGGTAGTCGGCGCAGGCGGCGGCGGTGCGGGCGCAGCCAAGGTGCGCGGCGGCCTCGAGCAGGGCGAGCGCGCCGCTGAATCCGAAGCAGGAGACGGGGTCGGCGGCCTCAAGCAGGATCTGGCACGTCGGCCAGGCGTCGGAGAGGCGGTCGGCGAAGTAGCCGCTCCCGGCGGCGAGCACGCCGGAGTGGCAGTAGAGCCATTCGTCGCGGCCCGAGTCCGGCATCCGCAGTCGCACCACCACGTCGCTCGTCGCCCTGTCGCCGATCTTGGGCCGCGAGCAGAGGCCGCGGCGGCGCGACCAGAGGCCGCGGCGGCGCGAGCAGGGGCAGCTCCGGCGCGAGCGGGGGCGGCGGTGATGCGAGAGGAGCTCGGGCTCGAGGGGATCCTCCCCTCGATCCAGACCGGGCGCCGCCGTGCGGGGGTTTTCTGCAAAAAAAATGCCACGTCGGCAGCTGACAGGCGGGCCCCGCCGGTCAGATACACTGTCAATACGCGTTTATACGCGATTTAGACCTTTTTATAACGTATAGCCCCAGACTTGGTACTGACATGTAAAAATTACCAAACTTGGTACCAATCTACTTCCAATGCCCCAATTGTGGTACTTCTGTGCAATTTACTCCCACACGGCAGGCATAGGGATCGACGTGCGCACGCCCGGAGAGTGCGCAAGTTGGTGACGGCCTCGCAGGTATGTACTCCACGTTTTACCCCTTCGGGCGCTTTGCTTGGAACGGCACCAACAGCCGTCCGGGCGGTATGATTGTGCTCGGCGGAGGAGATCACGGTATGCCTGAAATGAGATGGGAAGTGGGGGCGAGATCTACCACTACTAGTACAGTACTGTCTTGATGGATGGTTGACGTCGATTTTGAAGCTACCAGCGTTTGGAGACCATCGAGTTCAGATGACACTAGTACCAAAAACCAGGGAAAATGTTTTGCTAGCAGACACCTGCCCTGGTGGCCAAATTGCGAGGTACTGACGGGTGGGCCCGGATGTAATGAGACCAGACCACGCGGGGTGCGATCGCAGCAGCCCGCAGGGATCGGGTGGCCTACGCGAATCGAATCAGGCCGAGCCACCGGAGCTGGGGCCCTGTGTCAGGGGCTGAGAATGTGCCGACCACCTGATTGCTGCGAGAATCCGCCGGGGAGGGGCTGGCTCCCTCGTGCGGTCTGTCTGGGGACTGCAAGGGGGTTGGGGTTTTGCCTGGATCTGGATGCATCCATCGGCGCGTCCCTTTGCGCATTGGGATTTGTTGGGAGTTGGAGCCAGAGCCAGAGCCACACCTATGAATTGGACCAAGAAGATGGTTTAACTTTGGAATTTCACGTACAGTTGGATGTGTGGGGAATATTTTCTTGTCGGCTTATGTCTCTACTCCACTGTAAAAATGGATTCGCTGTAAGAGCACACGGTATTTTTCTTAGGCAATCAGAGGCCACATAGTGAGAAATAAGCCCATGCAAATCACGGCCCAGTAGGCCAGTACCGACCACAGCCAGCTTCAACCATTTTACATCTCGAAAAAAAAGATATAGCTTCAACCTTTTATACGGCAAGACGAGGCTTCTCGCCTTTGCTACGTTTTTCCGTCCTGAGATAGGTGCATAATAAAATACCCCACAAAAGAACCAATTGAAAGGAAAGTGTTACTTGCATACACTATGAGAAACGGGAGAAAGAAAAAAAAATCAGTATAGATAGTAGTAGTCTTATGTTTTTTTTCAAGTATTTAGTAATGAAAATTTGCAAGAGAGCACATAGGCATAATAAAAAGGGTAAAGAGACACTAATTTATTTCACACGCAAGAGGTATGGAATAAACAGTTCATGCAAAAAAAAAACAATATATAGACCACATTATCAACATTTCCTTTATTGTTATTTCAACCAGCTCTTTACAGTAACGAAGTATGATGTCCGAACAATAATATCACAAGATTAGGTACATCGGTAAACAAAGGGGCAGTTGTAGAGGGGCTCCCGTTTGTACGGAACAAGATTCTTCTCAATTCTGAGCAGCACCAATTGAAGTTGTAACAATCAATTCCCTCTACCAGTCCTTTTGGAAAGAAGAAATAATAGGCTATGCACAGAGACTACCGTATCAGGACTCAGGAGCTGCAGCTACCTACAACACAGCACAGCGTGAACTTGCATAGGCAACAAAATTGGCCAGCGTTGCAGAAGGTTACCAGTAATTTCTGTGACAGCCAGCCGCTTCCTTGTTTCACGTGTTATGGTTTGAAATATATCAATCCTTCACATGGTTAAATCGTCAATTCTTCACTGCCCAGCGGCGGCCCCTTATCTCGTAGCCATCAGGCGTCTTATCACCACCTCCCCAACTATCCGCGGTAGCAACTGTGCTGACAACTCTACGTTGCTTTTTGCCCTTCAAGACCCCGCTGTCACTTGTGCTCCCGCTTAATAGCGGATCATCGATGCCACGAACCGGTCTCTCTGGCGATGCTGCACTCACCCAGTTGTCATCCTGGGTGTTCTTATACTTGTCTTTCTTTTTCAGCAGTTTATCAAACCGCTTCTCCACCGGCCGCACTGCTTGGTTAACAGTAAACTTAAAATCCTGGATCACCTGAAAGTGGGTGGAAGAAAAATAAAACAGAAGCATGAGAACAGAGAACCATACTGTGAGCACATGCTAACCACTTATTTGTAATTCATAACTAATCTGAGACATGATAAAATGAAGTGTATTGTCTGTAAAGATTTGTCAATAGGAGTCTAGAACTCACATATTCCCCACTGCCAACCACAAAGTCGCGAACACTCTCTTTTATGTTTGTTGCACTTCTCTCATCCGGTTCGAACTGTGGAAGCTTCATTTTGCTCGGCCGGTTACTCTCCTTGACTTCTTCAGGATCTATAGGGTCAGAGGATGCGTAATCTCCAAGGACTGAAATGTTTCCAGGTGACTGGTTAACTAAGAGCTCATAGGGTTTAGCAGGGAACACATAGAGGTGAACAGCTGACGCAATGCCCATCTGTGCTGGAGGAAGACACGATGCTATCAGATATTACAGGTAATCACAGAAACATGATGGAGTATTTCTTAAAACCAAAGCTAAGGAAACTCAAGGCCAACTTGGAAAGATAAATACCTCTATGCAGATAATAAAATCTTGAATACTTGATTTTAACTGCAAGCTCTGGGCTAAAGGACTTCTAAGCAGGCCCAAAGAATACATTATTGCAATCACCACCCCTTGCCACCAAGTCAAGAATACTATTGACTTGAACGAAAGAAACTTAGCCAGAGGTTTTATATGTGCCAATTCGTCCTTGGTAGCTGTGTACCATTCTACTAAACAGTATAGGGCCCAAAATTGACTGAAATTCAGGATTGCAGCAAAATAAGGGTATCTGCATCAAAAAGATATGTAAGAGCTATATAAGATAAATGAAGCAACATATAAGCATACCGAAAAGCAATTAATTAATTCAGCAATCTCAGCTTAGGCTTCAAGGGAAAGAGCAAGATCTGGATAGATTTTCTGATGATTGGAGAGCAAAAATGGAACATGTTCTAATCTGTTTAATTCATCGTAATAAAATGACATGAAAAAGCTACATTTCATATTCTATCTACACATTGAACTCTTCTGCACAAACAACTCAAAGTGTGGACAGTGCCTATTCCCCTGTGAGATTACACAAGCAAAAAAGAGAGAATTATCTTACCCACATCGTAAATTGAATTCACCTTCACAATATACACCAAAAGCTTCTAGAAAAAGAGATAAGCTAGCTGTGAGTGTCTTTATAATCACCTACATAAGCAAAACACTTCAACTAAGTTATTCTAAACATTTCAGAATTAACAAATTGCAATATGGGGCAGTGGACATACATATTGGAAGATTCCAAATTTGATAATCTGGTAAAATCGCGTCCCCATTCGCCAGGGTTTCAAAATATAATTCACGGGAAAATGATGGTGTATAATTCCTTTCTCGGAAGCATGATGCAAAAGGGGTTGCCTAGAATCTGAGCCGCCTTCCCTCTTCAAAAAGGCTATCGTTTTTTCTTCCCCACCTACATATGAACACACACAGTAAAGAAAGAGAAATACAGAAAAGGGAATACACAACTTGCACCAAACGCTACATTGCCAAGTCACAACAGCAAACAGACGATACAAAATTTTGCAAGTGAAATCAAACAATAATGGTAGGGCACTCAAAAGCCAATAAGCCTGACTAAGGCCCTGTTTGGATTGAGTGTAAATTTTGTGTGCTCCCGGTATTTAGTTACCGGGCCTTAACATCCAAAGTTTCAAACTATGACTCCTATGTAAATGCTACTTTTAAGTCTTGTAAGGCATTAACTCGTAAGTAGTTTAGCATATGGTGTAATCGATACATGTTTACATCATTTCCAGGGAATTGCTACTTACAGTAGCTATTGGAGCCAGAGCCGAAGCCAGACCCGATAGTGAATCGATGTGGCAGCTACTGGTCGGATCAACAATTAACATTTGACAATGTTCTCAATATTCAAACTCGTTTAAATTATGTAGTTAATTTTTAAAAAGTTTTTACACATCAATTCAATAATTGAAAATTTATGCATGTGAAAACAAGAAAGTAGTAACATTTGTTTCAGGAAAAGAGGAAGAGTAGTGCAATTGGACAGATTATCCTATTAAACACAAATATAAGTATCAAAGCAAAGGTAAATGCACACACCCATCATTAATAAGACGGATAGTCATGGATATGCACTGGGCTTGGCAGGCCATTGTAGGATCAAGTGAATTGCTGCAAAGATGCCTGATGCCAAAATACCAATGTTCTTTTTTATGGCATCAGGGGGCAGTTCCCGTGCTGCCGCTGTTTCTTCAAGCTCTTTGGCCATCGTGAATCAGAAGCAGATCCAAGAAAAGCACCGTTTCTTCAAGATCCCAGCAACCGTGAGGCCATGATACTCAGCAGATGTTGCGGGATCTGCTGTTGCTACTTGCTAGGAGCCTAGGAGTACAACAATCTATGGTGCTCGCTGTTGCTGGGTGTTCAATCCCAGAAAGCTGACCAATAGTCACTACTGCCCATTGAAACAAGTGCAATCTATGTTGTGATATTAGTCTGCTTCCCTAGGACCTTACCTCTCGCCAACTTTCCAAATTACCCCAAGTAAAGCAGTGTACAAGCGGAATCTACTCTGTAAGCAAAGCCGTCATGTTCAGTCATAACCATCCGGTTCACTGTTTTTTGCATAAACTGCTGGGTTAGAAAAAAAAATCCCAGTCCAACTTTGGTCTTTGGAGGAATGGAGCCGCTTGTACCTTTGACTCCATTTCACTCCAGGAAATTCCAGCCTGGTTTTATTAACTATAAATCTATAATAAGAATACATCGATTGAGAAACCCACCCCTTCTAGTTCTCACTTCTCAGATATACAAGGCACTGGTAAATGCAAGCAGCATCCATTCCACAGGGTTGCATTGTTCAAATGCATCGTTTATCCGACAGTAATTTTTTAAATGTAAAGTAAAGAAACAGCTTAGCATCAACACTTAAATGTAGAAAAGGGTAAACCTTTAATCATCCTCCAGCTCTATACTAAATGCAATTCCAGAACCAAAGCTGGCTGCGGCAAGGTAACAAAGTAGGGGTTATGCCAATGTCACTAGACAGAACTTACCTAAACATGCAGTGATATATCTTCCAAAGCAGTACATAGCTAATGCTTCGTAACCCTCGCGCAAGATGCCACAGTAAACAGTGATATTTGGATCTACCAAAGAAACATACTGTTCCAAAAGGAGAGCAAGATCATTAAACATATCACTGCAATTATTTAGCACATAAAGAAACCGCTTAGAGGTTTTACCGACTCAATTGCATAGCAAGGGACCATCAAAATAACACCCAGAACAAATTTCTGTTCCTGCAGAGGTAGAACAAATACAAATCAGTAAAAGTTGAAATTTCATGACAAGGTGCAGCAACAGAAAAGCACAAACCTCTGGGTTGTTGTATGCCGATAGATGCTCAAATATCAGGTACATGGAGAGGGAAAGGGCAAGCAGCACAAAGAACCCGGCGACCAATGTGGCCCATGCGGGTGTTTTGTATTGCGCCATCAGGGGCATGAGGAGCTCAAGCTTGACCCTCATGGTGGAAGACAACAATTGTTCGAAACCTGTGCACTATCACAAGCGCTCAAGATCAACCAACATCACCTTCCCTGCATCAGTGGGCACCTCCAGATGCACAAGGCACACGTCGCAATGGCAAATGCCTACAGAACCCGACTGACAAACCAAATTCCAGTACGAATCAGATCAAATTCTGAGAATCCTCACTTGATGGTTACTATCTGCAGAGCCGAAACAAGTTTGTTAGTTCTGAACCTGTCACTGATACCAATCAATCTATCGATTATCCGAAAACAACATAATCTCCGACAGCCCCAATCTGGAAAAAACGTACTACTGAGTTCGTTTCAATAGAACATGGACGCAAACAGCTACAGGTGAGAGCAACAAGGCCACCAAAGGCAGAACCTGGGGCAATGAAAGAGGGCGAAGGCAACCTACCCAAGTACCAACAATAACTAACGGCACCAAAAAGAGTACGCGATTCAGGCCGCTCAACTTCCTCGTCCTGGAAACAGCGGAAGGGGGTGGAGGGGAGCCTCTACGCGCGCGACGACGGGGCTAAGCCGGACGAATTCGACTCCACGGAGCAGCTTGCTTGCACAGAGGATTTGAACGAAAGCTGACCTAGCGAAGCACCCGGGCGGCGGATCGAGGCGATTTGGGCGTCGCGGCGGGGCGGGGGACGCTCTGCGCGTGATTTCCCGCGGCGGAGGAGGTGGCGGGGGGAGTCGCGAGTCGTGACGGCGCCGGCGGTCTGTTCCCCCTGTCCTGTGGCCCGGCGTCTTCTTCAAGGCGCTGACGTGGCGGAGAAGAAGGTTTAACCGGCTGTCTTAGAGAAAGGTCAATGGCGACCAGGCCAGGCCTGTTTTTGTTGTGTTGAAAGCAAATCGGTCGGGCCTGGTACTTTCACGTTTATTTAATTTTGGGCGCAAACCACTAGAGGCCCATGAGCGATATACTACTAGTAGTGCAGCCCACTTAGGCTGGAATCCTCGACTCATCATAAAAAAAAACACTTAAGCACGTTCATGCCTCAGTTACTATTAGGCGCCTTAAGCACCATTTATAGGCTATTCTGTTAACTGGTGCACACCCCCTACAGCAGCACTATGTACAAAACGGGCAGAAAATGAGCAGGCCCATGTAATATTTTTCCGTCAGTTTTGTAGGTTCCGCTGGTTTTTCGGGCGGCTTTTATTTCTGTTTTCCAGCACGGGGTTTTTAGATGGTTTTTGTTTGGCTTTCACTCATTTTATTCCCCCGTAAACGGGCGCACACCCCCGTGCCACGCTGGGTCGGCCCGTTTTCCTTGTTTTTCTGTTAAAAAACAAAAGGGTGTGTGTAGAAGGAGTTCGAAGAGGAGCGCAATAACCAGTAGGACAACGAAACACTTGTACCTACATACTTCTTTTTCTTCTTTTGTTCTTTCTCTAGGTTGCGAGAGCCCCGGTTTTAGGAAGCTTAACTGGTTTTCTTTGGTTCACTTGTTAGTTTCCAGATGGCTCTTATTAGGTTTTCTTGTTTCTTTTTTTAAATGAGCAAACTTTTTTCAAATTTGTGAATTTTTATAAAAATTGATGAACTTTTTTCCGAAGTCCATGAACTTCTTTCAAAATAGATGATTTTTTAAAAAAAATGTTAACTTTTTTTCAAAATCAGATGATTTTGTTTTTCAATTTTGTAATATTTTTTACCAAATTCGATGAAAAATTTGGATTTTGTGAACTCTTCTTAAAAAAATAATCAAGAGAAAATCAAATTTGATGAACTTTTTCCAAATTTGTGGAAAAAACTTCAAATTCAGTGACTTTTTTTCAAATTCAATGATTTTTTTTAATCGATTAACTTTTTTTCGATTTTAGTATTTTTCAAATCTATGAACGTTTTTGAACTCACAAACTTTTCCTTTTTTTTATGTTTTTTTTTGTTTTTACCATTTTTTCAAAAGACAACAGTTAACCGGTCAACTATCAACCAATCAACCGTCAAACGAAAGCGACGAAGGTGTTCACTGTCGAGCAATTTAGTTCTGCCTCGTGATGGGCCGGCCTATATAGGAGCAGTCGCGTGGGCGCCATAAATAGGATGTCCCGTCTCTCAGGCAGTTCATGAGACACGAAGGAAGCGAAATCACTATTTAAGGAGTACTTTTTGTAAAGATCACTTCCACATCCCCGAATTGCGACAAGTGGCGCATTGCATGGCACTTGCCGCAACCTGGGAGTTTTCCCTTTTCTCTAGATTTTTTTAATTATAAAACATTTTATCTCTTAAACTATGCGTCCAAATCTTGAAGCGTTTCCACCATTGGATTCATCTCCTCCATATTTTGAAAATTAGATCTCATGTTGATAGGTTTTGAGAAACCTTTTTTCACAAAAAAATGGAGGAAATTACCGAACCGGGAGCACGTTTTTTTCCTTTATGAAGAGGCACAAGTGTGCCTCTCGCGGGAGCAAACCCGTGCCTCCACTAGAAGTAAATTTTTGTGTCTCTTGTGAAAGAAAAAACACGTTTTTTTTGTGCCTCTCGCAGACGCAAATCCGTGCTTCTCGCGGGAAAAAAAATGAAAACATATTTTTTGTACTTTTGCAAGAGGCACAACCATGTCTCTTGCGGAAGAAAAAAATAAAACACATTTTTTCCCTTTTTCAAGAGGGCTTCACTAGAAGTAAATCCGTGCCTCTCGTGGAAAGAAAAAAAAATATTTTTTCCCTTTTGCGAGAGGGATGACTATGCTTCTCGACGTTCTCGCGGAAGCAAATCCATGCCTCTCGTGGAAGAGAAAAAACATGATTCTTTCCTTTTCCGAAAGACACGGTTGTCTCTCTCGCGGTAGCAAATCCATGCCTCCACCAGAAGTAAATCCTTGCCTCTTGTGCAAGGAAAGAAACATTTTTTCCCTTTTGCGAGAGGCGAGAAGTTTATATGTGCCTCCCGCGGAAGTAAAAAAATGAAAACACATTTTTTATGGAGATTGTTTTTCAAAAAAATTTGGCCCAAAACCTAAGAAAACCCTGGGGAAAAACAAAAAGTTCATCCGAAATCCCAAAACGCGTACAAAAAAAATCCGAAGAGAGACCCAGGGCGCGATACGTGGTGGCTGATGAGAGGCCGCCAAGTGGCACTCACCCAGCCCTCTCAAAATGACCCTTGCGGGGGCTCCCGAAGGAGTACTCGTTCATTAGTTGCGCTCGGAAGGAAGGGTGTTTTAGTTGGGCTTTCTGTAGTATAGGGCCCAAATGCACCACAAACCTTCAAACTTTCCACCTAAGTAACAGCCCCTAGGACATTGGCCCAGTTTCGCGAGCTGAATTTAAATAAACAGCCAAGAATGATCCAAACGGCAATCTAACGGCCGAAATCTCTAATGGCGTGAGAGGGCTGGGACGTGGGAATCACTTCAGTTTTACTGTCCTAAAATTTTTGGACTGTTGACAGACATCGATTAGAATTGGTTATGTACCCTTAACATAGAACAGTTTTCTTGAAGTATTCTAATTTCTAACATTGTCCTGCCATGGGCTTCATATCAGGTCCTGCTCATAAAAGAGACATTCATGTTTCCTCAAGATTGGGAATAGGTGGAAAACCAGGAACATTAACTTACATTGCCGGGGTGTACAAGATGGCAGGAAAATAGGACATACAAATGGAACTTAGCATTTTTTTTCTGTCCAATTCGAGTAGCCATTGCAATGATGTATATACAGCTCACATGATGTTCTTTGCGTCACACACGGTTTCTGGCACTTGTGTGCTGATGGGTGATGAAAGGCCATATCTATACTAGTGTGTGCTTGGTGGCACTCTGTGTTGATACTCCAAATCAGTCTTTCACTGTGAATTAGTTATGCTACTTCCCGGTTTTCTGTTGTGATCTCAACTTATATTACACGAATTTTCAGTGTTATGCACTTGTCCAGAATCGGTTACGCCATTGTTAAATTGAGTAATTCTGGTTGTTCTCCATGTTTCTTTCTGCCATGCATAGACGGCGTCCTTAGCCTGCTGGACAAGAGTCGACTAAGTGAGAGCATAGATTAGTTGAAGGAATGAGGATGATGATGTGGATTATTCCAACTTGAATAGCCCATAAATACTAGTAACAGCCACAATTATTCTATTTTAGTGCCCTCAAGTAACTGATGGATTTAACCACCGAAATCCCATCAATCCATTCGTTTGGTCACATTCAAACTTAATTAAGTAGAGGTGTGTCTGATCAAGATTCCGCTTCTCAGCTACAAAAACATGGCGTGGTAGTATGAAATTATGGCGACCCCCTTTGTTTCAGCTCCTCTTTGAAATGTCGTTGGGACATGAGTTTTTGAAAACCAATGACTAGAAAATTCTAGGATGACTAAAAACATAATCTATTAACATAATGTCATGAATTTAACCCGTCCCACCAAGTACCAAAGCACATTTTGACATAGTAGGCAGTCTATTACGGTTCCATTTAGGATCACAAACCTTAGTTTCTTTACATGTTTTTTACCCCTCTTGGTCACAAATGTAGGTAGCTTAGCTATAACATATATATTTGGGATGAAAACACCAATGTAGAAAAAAAGAACTACAAACATAATCAACAACAAATTGTGAACGAAACCATTGTATTTCATGAATCCAACAATTCAAACAGCAACTGAAACATCGACAGATAGAGAGATAGGTTTGTTGCTTCATTTCATGCAGGCAAATGCTCTTTACAAGGTTCCATGGCACTCTTTAACGAAGGCTAAATCATTATTAGCCGGAGCGCAACTTAACGACTGAGTACTCGGAGCGTCGTCCACAAACGATCATACTAAGGTTATTACATCGCCACAAGCATGTTGCAAACCTGCTGCACTTCTGTGCAACATCAGCAAGATGTTTCTGCATGTTCTCAGACGGATACTTAAAATCTATCAAGAAGGATAGATTGCTCTAGATTGTACCGGAAGTTTCATCCCCCCAGCAAGAAGTGCGCAGGCTCCACTTTCGTCACACAACCAAACTTGAATGTACTGTATTTCCTGTGAACGCCTGTAAGCTTGCCCCCTGCTGCCTTCTGGTGGAATTGTACCATCATTTTGGAGCACTCACTGTATTAAAAAACAAGCCAACAAAGGAGCAGATAAGTCAGCATACATTCCTCCTAATGGCGCACATGTTTCTAGATACAGTTAGTCATGACAGAAGGCAAGCTTACATGAGCTGATCTCTAGTGTATCTGCTATGTGTCTCGCAGATCTTTGTCCACTGCCAGCAGCGATTGATAGCACACTGTGCAGTGTAAACTGCAGCGGCAGCAAGCAGCGAAGGGCAGTACTTGAGCATTTGGTATTCAACCAGGCAGAGCTCAAGCATGAAGAAAGAAACTAGCTGCAGCTGTGATTCACAACATGCATATGGCATTGTGTCAGCCGCAAATACAAAATGTTATTTCTGTAAATTTTTCTGTTTAAGTACGGAAGCACTAAGCAGAATTCAGAAGGTTACGATACTTAACCTGCTTGTCAGAATCAGCTGCCTTCAGGAACCTTCTCATAAAAACATATGGCGTTGGTACAGACATGTTGTACTCCAGAGTGTTTAGGACCGACTTTTCCTGCTCAAACACAGAAGATTCACCCCTATTAGTACGGAACAGATAATAGCCAATTGGCTACTCTAAAATACAGTAGAAGCTGAAGAAAACATTCAGAAAACATCTGCGGTTGGATAGCATGAAGGAATTTTGGATAGGTACACAAGGACTAGAAGCAACGAGCATGATGAGCATACTGTATTGAATGATTTTACCATTTCAAGAATCTGTCCTTTAGTGTAAGCCCGGTCAGAAATGAGCACTAAATCTTCAACAACTGGAACTGAGACTTCCTCATATTTACAAGCAAGAAGCATAGCTGTCACTCCAACTAACTGCAACTTCTTCCTTGGCACCACTTGTTTTTCCAAGTATCTGTCTATTATGTTCACGGTAAGAAAGAGTGTCTCATCCATCAACTCAAACTTGTAATGAACCTATCAAGTGACAAAAAATATATAATGAGTCCCAAAACACAGTTGTTCGAATGGGAACAAATCTATAGGATAGAGAAGGCTCAGGGTTTGCAGGCTTTTCTACCTCAATGAGCCAATCTATCAGAATAGCTCTCATCTTTTCATTTATGTCTTCTTGACTGGACATGTAATCAGGACGCACACAGCTCATTTTCTGCATAAAACCATAATGATATTAGGAAATACTGAAAAGTTAAGGAGGCCAAAACCTTCAGGGTACACAGAACAGGAAAAAGAGTATTCTAGCACTTGCTTTTCAGTCATGCCAATGGGCACAAATTTATCATGATCGTATACTGGTTTTAGGTAATACTGAGAAGTCAAGGAGGCCAAAACCTTCAGGGCACACACAACAGGAGAGAGAGTATTCTAGCACTTGCTTTTCAGTCATGCCAATGAGAACAAATTGCTATCAGCCATCATAAACCAAACTGTTTTCCATGTTGATCATGGCTTGCATCAAGAATATCACAGTTTACTACTCCCTCTGCCCCAAAATAAGTGTCTCAACTTTGTACTACAACTTTGTACTAATGAGAAGTTAAGGAGGCCAAAACCTTCAAGGCACACACAATAGGAGAGAGAGAGTATTCTAGCACTTGCTTTTCAGTCATGCCAATGAGAACAAATTGCTATCAGCTGTCATAAACCAAACTGTTTTCCATGTTGATCATGGCTTGCATCAAGAATATCACAGTTTACTACTCCCTCCGTCCCAAAATAAGTGTCTCAACTTTGTACTGACTTTAGTACAAAGTTTGTACTAAGGTCAAGACACTTATTTTGGGACGGATGGAGTATGAGTGTATGTGGTTGATTTCAGTGGTTCAAAGGTAGTATTTGATCTAAGGCATGGTAATAAGAAAGCAAAATTGTTGTCACACACAATTGCATTAGTTGTGACCCAAGCTGGACCTTCCAGAATCATAACAAAAACCTATCTTTGGACCAACTACTCTGATTTTCACTCAAAACCTACGAGCCTCAAAACTTTCATTGCCCCGTTGTCCCTTACTGTCATACCGGTCACTCGAACCAAAAAATTCAAAGGTTTATATTCACATTAGTTGCTCACGGCACTTAGAATACCAATCCTTTTATTTTAAGACAGGCATCTTTTTGTTAATGCATTTCATTAAATCATACTTCCTCCGTCTGGAATTAGTTGTCGCTCAAATGGATGTATCTAGCACTGCGATTGAGCGTCAACTGATTCCGGGCGGAGGGAGTACTACAATAAAAATATTGTATAATGTGTACTGATTACAAGATTCTGGTCAAATTCATTAATTTTCTTTGCATGCGCCTACCTTTAATCATTAAAGCGTAATGAATCCGGCATTTCTTTTGTTTTATTCCACAAAAAGATTATACAGATCACTTCATTTTCTCTGTAGAACTTGTAAATCTCTTCGACATACTACAATTAAATTATTGTTTAATGTGTACTGATTACAGGATCTTGGTCAAATTCATTTATTTTGTTTGCATGGGCCTACCTTAATTCATTCAAGCATAATGTCAGTCATAGAAAATGCATCATTTCTTTTGTTTTGTTTTGTTTTCACAAAATGAAGATACACATTATGTGACACTGATGGGCAAAAGATCACCTCATTTTCTCTGTAGAACCTGTAAATCTCTTCGACGTACTCAGTTGCGGCCAGCGGATTCCCGGAGTCGACGCTGTCGATGTCCATGAGGGATACATCATCCACAATATCCTCCTGTTCTTCCTCATCCTGCAGTACCAAACACAGCAGTGAGCATGAGCCACCCCCTACTGATAAACTAAACAGTGCTAATCATCAGAAAGCATATGTATACCATGTCAGTATCGTCCTCGGCCGACTCGATCTCTTCATCAGTGTCATCGGGGATGGGCTCATCCTGGGGATCAACTCCGGGTTTTGCCGCATCAGCTGCGGTGGCCGGATGGACAAGTTGTTCTTTGTTCTCCAATAAGAGGGCGACTTTCCTGAATTAGCAGAGTGGCGTCAGATCAAGGCCCCAAAAGTGAGAGCACAAGAAGAGGGAGCGTCCTAACCTCGTCATAGGACGATGGCTCACCAATGCTGGCTTCTTCTCATCCCTCCCACTCTTCCTGAAAAGAAAAGAAAGGCAGGACGCGCCGGGATTACATCTCGATCCAAGAAACATGGGAGAGAACAAAAAAAGAACATTTTTTTAACAGATCGGGCGAGGAGATTACTCTAGCATCGGCTTCTTGGCGATGGCGCGGGGGTACGGGTGAGCCCCCGCGAGGTTGTTGAGTTCCTTGAGCGGCCTCCGATTCCCCATCTCTGCACCGATCACAAGGACAGATCAAGAGATCAGAAAAAAGGGGGGATCGTGACGGCGCAGGCGTATATCTGAACCAAGGACCCGAACCTCGGACGCTGGGCACGGGCTTGCCCACCACCGGCCTCCGGTTCTCCCCGGCCCTCTCCATCGCCGTCGCCGCCGGGCACCTGAACAAAGAGAGAGACCACGCGGCGGCGTCAGGATCCAGGAACGGAAGGCGCGATTCAGACGCGGCCGCGAATCGGGACGGCACGGCACGCACCACGGGGAACGGGAGCGGCAGGCGGCGGCTTCCTTCCTCGTCCGATCCGGGGCTACGAAGGCAGCAGCACGCCCATGCAGAACGGGGACGGACGCGAAGAGGGAGCGGCGGCGGCGGCGGCGGCGTTAAAAACAGGAGGAGGAGCGGGTACGAACAATGGCAACGTCCCTCACTCTCTCTGACCGACCGCGTGGGGATTGGAAGACGGGGGGAGGGGGGAGGGATAGATAGAGCGAGCGAGAGGGATCGGGAAGGAAAGATTTGGGATTCGAGCGATTTGTTTTCTTTTTGTTCCGTTCGGGGGCTGGGGCTGGGGTTTGTGGGGAGAAACTAGAGAGTGTCACGTACGAGAAAGGAGGGGGTTTGTCTGCCTCCGCCGCGGAGGGGGGCTGGATTTGAATCGAGGGAAGGGGGGGAAGGCGTGCCGGGGAAGGGGGCCAACGCCCAACGGCTAGTGGGCCGCCGCTGGACTGGGCGGAGTTGGGTCGGACGGACAGGGCCGGCCGCCCGGCCGGTGACACGTGCCCGTAACGGTCGCCTCCCCCCCGCGCGTGCACGTGCTTTCGAATCCATCGGCGGCCGGTCCGGGCCGGTTCGGTTCGGGCTGGGTTTCCTCGCTCCTGCGTATTGCGGCGCTGGCCTGGTAAACGCACGTGGGGCCGGACGGAGCGGGCGGGGCCACGCGTCGGCCGGGACAAACGGAGCGAGTAGGTTTTCTTTTTTGATCGAATTGAAACCAAGAGGGTTGTGCTAGAGTCGTCGCTGTGACTGATCAAACCACACGAGAATCGAGTCCGCTCCCCTGTGCGACGCATTGGCGCCCGCTCCCCTCCACTCGAGAGGACGGGCGGGATCGCAGTCGCACACACGGTCCCCCACCAGAGTCAAACTGACCACTAACATCACATTTTTCAAAATAATTTTGTTTATGTGGCACATATTTAATGATGAGAGAGGTGATGGTGCTAACTTAGAGCATGATTAACAGTATAGCCAGCTGCCGGCTATAAGCTAGTGCCACGTCATCTAGAGTCCATCTTATAGCCAACATGTATAATAATAGATCAAAAGAGTGTACTACTTTTTTATTATGTGACCCACATTTCATTATCACAAAGTGCCTAGGAGCACGTGCTAGAGCTAGCTCTTCACAAAGAGACCGCTTACCTTCTCTCTTCTCTTCTCTTTCCTTCAACTAAGTACAAATATACTAATTTATTTCTTATAACCCGCTGACTCAGCTCTATTATACTTGCTCTTACACTAGCCACAATGGATAGTAACATACACATATCCCTAGACTATGTTACTACCTTCATAGTGGGTAGTAACTTAAGTGTGGTACTCCCTCCGTCCGGGTTTATTAGGCCCCCTCTTATTTTGTGCTAAAGTTTGACCTATAAGTTTAATTAATGAAATGTGAACTATATGTCACAGAAATTATACGATGGGAAAGCTCTTTCAAATACAAATCCAATGGTGTACTTTTTGTAATATATAATTTATATTTTGTTAGTCATATAGATGGTCAAAGTCTGGCTCAAAATACAAGGGGGCCCAATAAACCCGGACCGAGGTAGTAACATGCAAAGATTCATTTATTAGGTTATAGAGTCATATTGCATTGGGATATGTGATGTTACAGTAACTAGTTAAGTTACTACAATTATCTCTCTCTTCATTAACTCATTGCCACATAAGCAAATTTGCTGAGTTGGACTTGATGTTACTGCTGAACTTACTTCCACTGTGGCTAGTCTTAGGTAGTTACTGCAACATCACACATACCAAGACAATATGAGTCTATAGGCTAATAAATGAACCATAACATGACAGCACACATATGTTACTACCCACTGTGGAGGTAGTAACATAACCTAGTAAAATGTGATGTTACTAGTCTAAGTTACTCCCCATTGTGACTAGTCTCACGCAGGGCGAAGTGTCGTGGATTGCACTGTTGACATGCACAGCCTTGGTGCTGGAGACGATGGACATTATTGCATCGATGAGTCGTCCAGATGGGTTCAACGGTTCATGCTTTTTTGCGGGTGAATGGTTCATGCTTGATATCTTGTTCATGGCCCACGCGTATATCTAAACCGGACACCGTACCAACCCACGGACGAGGCACCGCACAAACATGGATACGGAACCGTTTCATCCAACCGTAGACACATATGTCCGGTTACATTTCAAAAAAAATAACGAAAGTGAATATGTTTGATGGTTATTTAAACAAATCAGAGCATACTCATTCATACTTGGATAATTCTTTTTAAATAAAACCGGATGCTTCTCATCTAAATCAGAGCATACTCATTATATTTTGACACATTTCAACTAAACGTACTCTAAACCTAGTCTAAATAACCATCGGCCTATTCCTCATGTCTGGCCGGCCATATGAGGCCTGGAAACTGTAGCCTACAAGCGGCTAATCGGCCGACGACGATGAGCCCGCCAAGCTTGGCTTCAACCCGGGAGGGTGGACTTCCAGGGACCTGACCACCGGCGACCTCCCATGCTCTACCCTTCCTCGCCATCGGCGACGCCCGCGGATGTGCCGACTTCGTGGCCGTGGCAGCGTGGCGGAGCTGGCGATGTCATCCTCGTCCTTGCTCTTTCCATACACTTCATCTGCCGCCTTGTCGATCTCCTTGAAGACGGCTTCTAACTCCGCCTAACTTGATAAACATGACCACAAGTTTATAGAGAGAGGTGTGATAACCTGGCTTAATAAGATGAGAGACTACTCATATCAATAAGGAATTGCTTCTTTTTCGGGAGCCCATACGAAAAGAACTTCAAAATTAAGCGTGCTTAGTTGGAGCAATTTCAGGATGGGTGACCGACTGAGAAGTTGGTCCCAGGTGTGCACGAGTGAGGACAAAGTACGCAGGAAAGACTAGTGTTGATTTGTGGGCCAGTCTAGATCCCGCTAGAGGTAACGACCAGTAACCGGCGAGTGTGTCCAGAGCATAACAAGTTGGTATCAGAGCTGACCCTTGCGGTTATACAGATGTTTGCGGGTCAGGTGTGTGGTCATGTTGTTCATGACATTTGTGGCCCATCATGGCACACAGCATGGCACATGTGCCGGACTGGAGGTACAGATGTGTGCCAAGAGGGAACGTTCTTGTGGCCTGATTGTCCGTGCTAAAACTGACGGATCTCTGGTAGGGGGTCCTAAGCTAGTGATCTTGGCACAATGCTAATAGAAAGTGTAGGAACGAAGTATGTCTACCAGAAGGGGGGTGAATGGGAGTTTTAAATTTTCTTAGGAAAACTTAAATCTCTCAGAACCCAGCAGCGGAACGAATGAAAAACAAACTACGGTGAACTAAAACAGAGTACCGAAAGGAAACTAATACATGCATTGATGTGAATCATACGAATGAAAATGCATTGAAGGTAAACATGAGTGACAGAGATAACCGAAGATGCTCGATGACGACAAGGTATTTGTTCGACCACTTCGTCCTTCTACACAAGGACTACGTCTGGTTGGAGGGGTTGTGACTTAACACGGAAGATAAACTCTCTTCACCCTATTCTCCTCGATAATCGATTCGTCAACCGATGCTGATTACTCGTGGTAGATACTTGAAGGTGATCTCCAAAATTTTGCGGACTTCTTCAAAAACCACAATCACTCTTGGTCTCTGAAGAACTTGACACCTAACCGTCTAGAGAGTTTGCAACTCTCAAGAGTAATAGGTGGAGAGTACTAAACTTAGATTCCAGTGATGCTAAACCACTATCCAATTCTTCTGCTCTAGGGTTTTTCTCTCGGGGGATTTTAAACTCTAATCGCTCAGAGAGTGGGTTGCTCAACAATCTTCTCATAATCAAATGAAGCAGCCACCGGACAAAGCCGACACGGGTTGGCTATTTATAGCCGCAGCCTTCCCAGATGGGAAATGACCATTTTGGACACGGGTTCCAGCCAATGGCCAACCAACACATTCACAACGGACGGATTTGGAGCAACGGTAACATTACTTGAGGAACAAGTAATGCTAACTCCTCGGTCTGAGACAAATCTCTCACAGCGAAGAAGATCACAGTCTCTTGCTCGCAATTATTTGCTCGGAGCACAAATAGATTTATCTCACATCTTTCATAGGATTTGGGTTTAGCATCAGAGAATCAAAGCTTCAAATGATACACCCTTCTTAATAGTACGGTGGTCCTATGACTCAATGAAAGAAGAAGAATAACGAAACAAATACTACGTCTTCATTCTTCCTCGAACGTAGTCATTTTCTTCGAACAGACACCAGACCAATTTCTTGAAATCCAGCAATTTTTAGGGGTCACTCTTGTTAGCATCATCTTCGGTGATAACCTTCGCTGCAACACAGGGAGATTATCTTTGTCGTTTGCATCAAACTCCTCGATACTTCAGGGACCTGGTACTCTGTGTGCACTAGCAAACACATAAGTCCCATATTGTTTATGTCAACAAACTCCAAAACAAAGGGGGCCTATCATTGCACCAACAATCTCCCCCTTTTTGGACGGTTGTTGACCCAATCATTCGAGGTAATGATTCGCACCAATGACATATAACCCATCGAGTATATATTTTTTGAATATTAACCCATCGAGTATATAGTGCAATCATTCATAACTTCTACCAATAATTCCACCTGCCCGCAAGACAAATGCTTTGAGAGAAATAGTGCAGCAGGCGGGTTATTAATATTACAGCACGGAAGTTTTAGTTTTACATCAGAGCACATAAAGTAGAACAAATAGTCTTCAAGGCATATGGCTCAAAAGTCTCATAAACCAGAGCAAATAAACACGGAGACCAAATCCAACAGAGCAAATCTATCAAAACTCTTAATGTAGTTCTCCCCCTTTTGTCAACTAGTGTCAAAAAGGCGACGAATGCCATGAGTGTAAATGAGGTGAACTTGATTCACTCTAAAGCATCGCCCGAAGATGTTTCTGATTCGGAGGTGGCTGGTGCATCTTCATTGTCACCTGCAGCAGAAGGGTGCGCAAGCTCACTTCAAGATGTTAAGGAGGTTGTGTATTCGGTTGTCTATCACGCTGAGGTAGCTGTGGCCCGTCGAATGTATTATGATAATCAGGAGGGCTTGACACTGGTGCTTTCCCCGAAGAAAAATCTTCCATTACTCTCAGAGTATCACGCCCAGGAGAAATGAAGCTTTTGTAACTGACTTTGGCTAAATAACCGCCGTTTTCATCGCATAGTCAACCGCCTTCTGAATATAGGGCGCAAAAACCTTGATAGTTTTTGGGTGATGAGCAGAATCCATTAGTATGCACAGGAACAAGTCTTCAACATCAAAGATGTATCCTTGGGAGATGGCATGAATGGTGTTACGAAGAACATCAGATATAGCATTTTCAGCATTCATTCCGATCAGAGGACAGATGGTATAAGTGAGAATGTGATATAAAGTCCAATTATCAAAAGTCAAATGCTCGGGCACGGTAGGACCATTGTAGTCACGAATTTTATCTTGATCCATTGTGCACCGGAAATCTTCATCAGAGATGGCATCAATATTTGTGAACTCTAATTTCAGTCTTGCCATGCTCGAACCGAGGGAAATGGAAATGAGATACAAAGTCCATTGCAGTGCATTTTATGTGTTTCCCTTCAATCATCCATTCCATGGCATGTACTTTAAGTATATCTGATTACATTTGGCATGTGAGTCCTTAGACGGCAACCGACCATGTGTAATCCTAGATACCCTTGGTGCCTATATAAACTAGAGGGTTTAGTCCGTAGAAGCCATCCATACATCCATTCATACATTCATCATATCTAGGGTTTAGACCACAACTCGCGATCTCAAGGTAGATCAACTCTGTACCTTGATAATTCCATAATATAAGCAAGAGCGGGACATAGGGTTTTACCTCCATAGAGAGGGCCCAAACCTAGGTAAACTTTGTGTGTATTCTCTCTTGTTACCCATCGATCCGATCTAACAGATCGGGCCCCCTACCCAAAATCTACCGGTTTTGACACTAACAATGATGAAAGTAACTAGACGATAATTCCTGTGTGTCCTCGAGAACACTTTGCTTTATATAAGAGAACGTTCTGGCTTGTACTTTGTTATAAAAAGGATTGGGCCACCTTGATGCACCTGTGTTACCATTTCTACTTGCTACTTGTTACGAACTATCTTGCTACCAAACTATCTATCACCGCTCTTTCAGTACATGCAAAAAGTACCTTGTTGAAAACCGCTTGTCATTTCCTTCTGCTCCTCATTGGGTCCAACGCTCTTACTTATCGAAAGGACTAAGATTGATACCCTATACTTGTGGTTCATCAAGACTCTTTTCTAGCGCCGTTGCCGGGGAGTAAAGCGCCTTTAGTAAGTGGAATTTAGTAAGAAAATATTTATATTACATACTGAAATTTATTGTCACTTGTCACTATGGAAAGTAATGCTTTGAGGGGCTTGTTCGGGGTATCTTCACCTTGACCGAAAGCAATAAGAGTTGCTCGTCAACCTACTGAACCTACAAAAAATATTTATTATGAGATTCCTTCGGGTATGTTAGATAAACTGCTAGATAATCCTTATGCAGGAGATGGAACAATACATCCTGATATGCACTTGATGTGGATGAAATTTGTGGATTGTTTAAGCTTGCAGTTTATTAGAGGATGGTGTTAATGAAAAGGTATTCCCTTTATCTTTGGAGGGAAAGGCATTGGGTATAGGCTAATGGATGATACTGGAACATGGGATTGGAATCGGCTGAAGCTGGAATTTCATTAGAAGTTTTATCCTATGCATTTGGTTCATCGTGATCGGAATTATATATATATATATATATATATATATATATATATATATATATATATATAAATTTTGGTTCGTGAAGGAGAAAGTATCGCTCAAGCTTGGGGGAGGCTTAAGTACATGATGCACACTTATACGTCCATTTTGCATCATGTTTTCCTACTATTATTTATAATGTTTTTATGCATAATAATTGTCGGCGTCCTGGGAACGGGGGTACCCAGACTTGCCTGCCTGCGGCCCATGGCGTGGCTCCATCGACGGCCCGATATGGCCCAACTTCAGCAACAACAACTCAAGACCCTTGCGAGGGGCCAAGCCTCGCGAGGCGGACGACACCAAGACCTCCCTGGGGGGCGGCCTCGCTAGGCTGGCTCCCGAGGAGCGGAGACCTCGCGAGGTTCATATGACGTGAGCCATGAGAACCAAGGCCAGGCGGGTGCCAAAGGGCGCAGTGTACCAGTTTCCCCTTTGGTGCCAAGGAGGCAAGCGTAGATGCAGAGTCCCAAGGAATCAAGCAAAGGTTTCCACATCGGTGCAACAAGACCAAGACCGCCAGGACGGCAGGACGGAGGTCATCATGGAGCCCACCACAGCATCACCACCAGAGCCTTTTGTAGGCGAAGACCACTTTTGTCAGGATAGCTTGTACTAGTTGTCTCCCTTCAAATTTGGCCATTGTGGGATCCCTTCCCGCCTTGCATTTGGGAAGAGGACCAAGGCCACTATAAAATAGGACTTAGCCACCACCATAGAGGGGGACGGATCAATTCCACCCAGATCATCCTCTCATCCACCAGCTCATCGAGCTCAAGAACACCTCACCTCCTAGGGTTGTTCCATCACTGTACTAGTTCATCCTCAGCCCCTCGAGGCAATCCACCACAAAGCTGGAGTAGAGTATTACACCGCAAGGTGGCCTGAGCTAGGATAAACTGCCGTGTCTTTTGTCCCTTGGGTTCGTCGAGCTAGGCTGTGGAATCATTAAGCAGGCAGACTAGGAAGGGAGAGTTCTTCGCACGCACCCCAGTGTTCAAACCTCTCAAGGGTCTGTGAAACCCTGAATCCGACATTTGGCGCGCCGGGTAGGGGGCGTCGAAACCTCTCTTCCGTCGGTCGACCCGCCGCCGCTCCACCGCCTCCATGGCTGATGCTTGTCGAGCCCGTGCCGAGCGTCGAGCCGCCCTCGCTGCTCGTGTCGCCCAGACAGCGCTCGTCAGCGGGCCTCCCCGTCGTTCTCCATCACCTGCCGCCAACACCGCCACCGGCCCGACGGGCCACGAGCAGCAAGCCTCGTTGTTGCACCCCTCCGTGCGGCTAGATGGACGCACCGCCACCCTGTCGCTGACTCCGGATGGCTCGTCCTCTCACGCTCGTCGCGGGCTGGCGGACGCGTAGGCTACGCTGCTCATGGCGCGCGAGCTCCTGCGTTACCGCCCCATCGACGACTTCTACGAGGACTGGCTGGACCGCATCGCCGAGCTTGTCAGCGCGGTTAGGGGGGCTCCCCTACACCATCCCTCTCGCTGCCTCGCCCACTGTCTACTGCGGGCGATGTAGCCCATGGAGCATCTCTGCCACCTCCTCGTCAGGACGTCGCCCTCAGTCCATGACGCGCGGCCCCATGGCGTGACCTGCCACGCAGGGCGCCCGCGCACGGAGAAGAAAGCTGCCAGGAGGTCCAGCGGCCGCAAGAAGGTGCTCCAGCACTCCCTACACCACCGCGTCAAGACCGCGCACCACCCGCGGTGGCGGCGCGTGAGCGCAAAGACCAGGCTCCACCTCCACGACGGGCTCCCGTTACCACCGTGGGCTACCGAGCCTTCACTCCTAAACTACGCAGTGTCGTATGGCTGGGCAAGTTCAAGCCCGACCTGCCTCCGCGCTACGACGGCACCCCCGACCCTGCAGAGTTCCGGAAGCTCTATGAGCTGAGCATCGAGGCGGCCAACAACGACGAGAAGGTCATGGCGAACTGGTTTCCCATGGCTCTCAAGGATGGCGCACGCTCGTGGCTCCTGAACCTGCCCGTGGGATCGATCTCCTCCTGGGGCGAGATGCGTGAGCGTTTCGTTGCCAACTTCCAAGGACTCGCAACCGCCCGTCTACTATCGGTGTCAAAACCGGCAGATCTCGGGTAGGGGGTCATGAACTGTGCGTCTAAGGATCGAAGGTAACAGGAGACAGTGACATGATGTTTACCCAGGTTCGGGCCCTCTTGATGGAGGTAATACGATACATCCAACTTGATTGACTTTGATGAGTATAGGGGTTACAAGAGTTGATCTACTACGAGATCATAATGGCTAAACCCTAGATTTCTAGCCTGGATGATTATGATTGCCTCTATGGACTAAACCCTCCGGTTTATATAGACACCAGAGGGGGCTAGGGTTGTACAAAGTCGGTTTACAGAGAAAGGAATCTTCATATTTGCACACCAAGCTTGCCATCCACGCAAAGTGAAAGTGCTAGTGATCGACTAGAGGGGGGGTGAATAGGCGATTTTTATGAAAGTCTTCAAAACATGTAAGTTTCGAAGACAAACAATAGAAATAAACCTATTACCATGCAGCGGAAGGTAGACTACACTAGGCAAACCATAGTCACGTATTCAATGAAGTGAAAGCACAATGACTAATAGCAGCTAGGCAGTAAGGATCAGGTAGGAAGATATGGTGAAGCCAATCAGTACAAGTAATCACTTAGTGAAGTTGAATGGTGATGCTATCGTACAATGACTTCACAAGAACCAACAGTAAGTAAAGGGAAGGGAAGGATGAAACCAGTGACTCGTTGAAGACAATAATTTGTTGGACCAGTTCCAGTTGCTGTGACAACTGTATGTCTGGTTAGGGAGGCTGAGATTCAACTCAGAAGACCTCATCTTCACCTTATTCCCCTTGAGCTAAGGACACCCAGTCCTCGCCAAATCACTCTGGTAAGTCTTCAAGGTAGACTTCCAAACCTTCACAGACTTCGTTCACCGGCGATCCACAATGACTCTTGGATGCTCAGAACGCGACGCCTAACCGGCTGGAGGATTCACAGTCCTCAAGTGTAATAAGTCTTCAGATCACACAGACAAGAAGACTTAAGTGATGCCTAACACTCTTTGGCTCTGGGTGGTTAGGGCTTTATCCTCGCAAGGAATTCTCTCTCAAAGGCTTCGAGGTGGGTTGCTCTCAAATGACAAAAGCCGTACTCTAACTCTGAGCAGCCAACCATTCATGGTTGTAGGGGGTGGGCTATTTATAGCCACTAGGCAACCCGACCTGATTTGTCCAAAATGACCCTGGGTCACTAAGGAACTAACACGTGTTCCAATGGTCAGATTTCAAACACACACGGCAACTTTACTTGGGCTACAAGCAAATCTGACTTGTCCAACTCTGAACAAGATTCGCTCTCATAGTCTTCACTCGAAGACATAGGATTTTGGTTAAGCATCACTTCAGTCATTCTGACTGGTTCTCTTGGACCCCACTTAACAGTACGGTGGTTCCTATGACTCAACAAGGAAGAAAAAGAACTATGAAAGATCTAAGTCTTCGCGCTCCATCGTCTTCATGCGATGTCTTCTCTTGTCATAGTCTTCAATGTGAATGTCTTCACATACCACCTTTGACTTCAATGTCTTCATACATTTTTAGGGGTCATCTCTGGTAGGAAAACTGAATCAATGAGGGACTTCTACTTGTGTTATCCTGCAATTCTCACAAACACATTAGTCCCTCAACTAGGTTTGTCGTCAATACTCCAAAACCAACTAGGGGTGGCACTAGATGCACTTACAATCTCCCCCTTTTTGGTGATTGATGACAAACTAGTTGAAGTTTTCAACGGGGAATATAATATGTGAAATTGTAAAGGATAAGGAATTGTATTCATAAGTTGCAAGGGCTCCCCCTGAAGATGTGCATATAAGTAATTTGCTTTTGGAATGCAAATGCACATGGCAGGTTGTACTTGTGGAGATCCTCTTCAACTTATTATGACAATTCATCATGCATGAAAAGTATGTGAAGATAATGACATGCGGAATTTATCATCGCATCACAGAATAGCAAATAAGTAGCAGACGACCATCGAGTTTAAGTGTTACAACTCAAAGAACCAAAAGTATCAAAACAAGAGTTGTATACACTAGGCAAAACATAAAGTAACCGCCCATATGGACCCGCTTGAAGACTATCAAACTCATATGCTTATCCCCCTTTTGTCAGTAAGGACCAAAAAGGTTTGAAGACATAGATCATCTACTCGTTCCTATGAGGAGTAGGTGAAGCAGCAAGGTCGTCGGTGTGGTTAGGCGGTGCAGACGAACTCAGGGCAGTGTCGATGCATGCAGAAGTAGGGGGCGGTGAAGTAGCATCATCTTCGTCCTCGATCACTCTGGCATTCACAGTTGCCGCGGAGGAAGAGAACTCAGAGTCATCAAGAGACGGAGTTCGTCGCAGCACAGTCCTTCTTGGAGGTGTGGAGTCAAACTTGAAACGTTCAGAGAAGCCATCCTCTTGAAGATCATCCTCAGAACACATAAGCGTAAGCCCTTTCCATGTACGCCGACAGGTTTCATGGGCAACAAAGGCATTCTTGGTGGCAAGATTGCGAATGCGGTTGACATCCACCAAGAGGCTTTGCATTTGGCGCTTCAGCCAGTCAAGATGCCTATCCTGTTTCTGATGAAGGGCAACCAGAAGCTCTCGGTCATTGAGAACACGAGATCGCTTCTTGGGCTGTTGGGCAATAGTGCTTTCAGTGGCTTCAGTGAGGGCACGATGAGGTGCACGTGTAGTACCAGCCAGAGGATAAACACGAGTGACTGCTTCAACTCCTTCAATGTTCTGAGAGAAACTTTGATGCTCAGCATTCTGAAGACTAAGAGGCTCCTTGGCAGGCTCTGGATAGATGGCTTCAATGGACATATCCACGTCAGGCAGAAAGATCTGATGATTGCGAGCAGAGAGCTGATATGAGATAGCTGAGTGGAGTTTGATCAGCCGCATTATCCATGGAGCGTAGAACTTCAAGCCAAAAAGATCAGATCCTGATGCAGCAAGTTGGCGGATGAAGAAGTCTTGTGCATTGAAGCATTTGCCGTGAAGAATATAGAAGACCAAAGTCTTCATTGCACCTTCCAGCTTTGCATGTGGAGAATGTCCTTTGATGGGCCAAAGAGTTCGCCTTATAATGTGATAGATAGTGCGTGGCAGATACTCAAGGTCTTCAACAAAGAACTCCTTAGGATATGCAGCATCTGGAGGCAAAGGCTTCATCATGCTAAGCATCTGACTCATGTTCGGTTCAGGCTTCTGAAAGATGCTCTCCATAGCTTCACTGTGAAGCTGACAGCCAGGTTCATAGAGATCTCCAGGAGTGGGCAGACCAGTGAGCTCAATGATATCAAGGGCTTTGGCTTCGTGATGAACATTTCCGGTCATCCACTCAAGGACCCAAGTCTTCGGATCTCTGTTGTAGCCACGAATGTGAATAGTGGCATAAAATTGGAGCAACAACTCTTCGTTCCAGTGCTCTTGGTCGGTGACGAAGGGCAACAATCCAGCCTCTTTGAAGCAATCCAGAGATTCTTCCAAGCAGGGCAGACCATTTATTGCTTCGGTGTCAGGACGCATATGAGGGAAGAGGTGACCTTGATTGTACAGAATGCATGAGTAATAACTTCGCTGCGGATAGCTCCAAAACCGATCAGAAGATATTCTTTCCCTTGAGTAGGGGTTCTTGGAGCTATTGAAGAAGGTGTTGTCTGCTTTGAAGCCATTGACATTAAAGGATCCAGGTGCTGATGCAGGACCTGGAAACCTGGGCAACCTTGGCATTGGCTTCTGTACCTGAGGCATGTGCTCAACATGATAGTCAAACTGAGGACCAACAACAGGCGCAGGAACAGGAGCTGTAGCATCATTAGCTTCACTGACTTCTGGCTCATGGGTTGGTGTAGGCTCCACATTTGCTTTAGCCATGACAACATCATTGGCTTCATTTGTGTTGGTGGTGGCAGCCTCAAGATTCTCAATCTCCACTTGATGAGCTGGAGGGTCGGGCACAGACACGTTCTCCTCGAGAACAACTTCTTCAGTGATGGGGGGAGTAGGGACACATTCTTCTTCTTGTGTGTCATCGGCTGATGCAGCCGGAATGTCTTCAGCAGCTTGAGCCTCAGACTCGGAGACATTCACAGTAGGAGTGGCATCTGGAAACACTTGACGTGCAACAGAGTGGTGGGGCACTTCTCCTTCTGGAACGCTCGAAAGAGGGACTTGAGACCTTGGTCCTTTGCGAAGCCTGCGTAACGCTGGCAACGCCTTTGGAGATGGAGTTGGCTGGGCCTCAAAGTCATCTTCTTCTTCTTGTCGGGGTGGTGTGACTTGTTGTTGTGGGTGATCAGCCCATGATGCATCCTGAGCAATTGGCGTCAGAGGACGACCAATGCTAATGAGTTTGCTGTGCGTAAGCACAGGCGATGATACCTGTTGGTGCTTGTTCTGAGGAAGAACTACATCATCTTCAACATTGTCATGGTGACCAATGTCTTCAGCAGCGGTGGGATCAACTACTGGAATGTCTTCAGCTGTATGAGCCTCTGTGGAAGTAGGCTCATGGACAATCAGTTGGCGCTCTTGGTGTGTAGATGCAGGGCGAACCATTGAGATAGGTTCAACAACTAAGGGCTCTGTGGGAGCAGCCCGATCCTTCTTGGTCTTCCGCTTCTTCTTGGAGGGAGCAGCATCAGAGGCTTCAGGATGTTTCCTCTTTTTGGCTTCATCCTCAGCAATCCTCGTCTTCTTCAGTTCTGAAGCAGTTGACCTGACCTTTGGCTTCGAGCCAGTCATGCTGGCTGGGAAGATAATGAGATGTGCTTCCTGCCTTGGTGCGTCGGGTTCGGCCACAGCGGGCTTCTTCTTCTTCTTCTTCTTCTTCTTCTTCTTCTTCTTCTTTGCAGCCATCCTGGGATCGATGCCAGGATGACCAAGGGCCTTGCGCTTCTCAGCCTCATTGTAGACTTGCACACACTTGTCAGCCAGGCTCTTCATGTGCTCACGAGAACCTTAAGCTTCTTCACGCTTCTTGAGAAAGGCTTCTTTGAGCTCGTGCAGCATGATCTTGAAGTTCTTGACCTCTTGCACACTGAGCTTGGACATATGCTTCTTGAACTGAGCTTTCTCAAAGTCGATCTTTTGCTTCAGTTCGACGATGCGCTGAGCTAGAGCTAGCTCTAAAGCAATGGCGCCATGGAAGGCGACACTGAGGCTAATTGGAAGTTGCAGATCTTCAAAGCTGAGGTTGGGCATGTCAAACCACTCATCAATGAAGTTGTGGATGATTGCCACGTCAAAGAGAGGCAAATCATTAAAGATTTATGCTTCTTCTTTGCTCTTGATCAGTTGCTCAAGAGCGTCAGCTGCTAGATCTTCATCGCTGGACAGATCAATGGCGTCGTTGCGCAGAATAGCAACAGCAGTCAGTTCTTGGCTGGTGTGTTGCAAAGGCATCTTTACTCTTGAGGGCTTGGAGATGCGTGACAAATCTTCAGACTGCACACTGTCTTCAGGAGGTGCAGTAGCCAGTGGCTTCGCTCGTGAGATTTTTGGTGCTGAGGCAGGCTTTGAAGCTTTAGAATTCTTCAGTTTCTTTGGCTTCGGCGGTGGAGGCGCTTCATCAGATTTAGCGTCATCTGCAGGCTCATCCACAATTGTCCCTTGAACCTTCATATGAGTGATGAGACCTTCCAGGTTGTAGAAGGGCCCAACAAGATTGGGTTCAGCTTCGCGGGTGCCATCGCCACGGGGAGCAGAATGGCTAGGGTTGAAGTCAAGTCCCCATGACTTCTTGTTTTGCTTGCCCGAATTCTTGGCAAACTGGAAGTTGCGCTTGAACAGATTGTCGTCATGACACCATAGTAGTGATGATGGGTGTGCATCCGCAGGCTGTGGTCCACGGACCATGCAGGGATAGAAGCCTTGTTCAATGGCTTCATCTCTGGACCTGGGTTGAAGATTTTTGTATAGGATGTCTCCCCAAGGTCGCTTGATGGCATTTTTCTCAGCATATTCCTGGGTCACAAACCGGTATTTGAACCATTGTTCTGCCCAATATCTTCGAATCCATTGGATTCGGGTCTTGCGCTGATTGTAATCCTCTTCAGGATCTGTCTTGTAAAGCTCTGAGAGGTCATCAGGCAAATCTCTTGACGTTCCCCCAGGACGCTGTCTGCCACCCTTCCTTACTAATTTCTCTACAGCCATGAACTTCAAGCTGAATGGCTTCAACACGTTCAAAGGCTTCAAAGGCTTTTGCTTGCTGGACAAACAGGAACTGGCTTCGGGAGAATTTATATGATACTGTAAGAATTCTGCAAATGAATGCAGACTATGAGAACCAAGGGATTCTCCCACGGACATGTACTTGTGACAGCATTAAGGTGCGAGGGAAGGGGAAGAGGTCATATTCATTCTCAGAAGATTTTGAAGATAAATCAGTTTAGAGGACATTGACCTCATCGTGCGAAGACATTCACTCATAGATAAGGAGTTGGTTCCAGATTTGTACGAATCCACGGATCAGTACAAGTGAGGAATCTAACTACTTTGTGAAGCATAAGTGAACATACTAGGCATATAATGAGATGCAGTATGAAATAGATTCATCTTGTGTGAACGGAAACTTCTTATGGTAGAAAGTGATGAATCTATAGGATCAAAGGGGCCGTAAAAAGAAAGTTTTATTTACCACACGAAGAACTGCTAGACGGAGTGGAAGAGGAGGCCGAGCAGTTCGATCGTCAGTGCCCTAACTTGGCGATGGAGGACACCTACAGCGACGGTGGAGAAGATGATGTCCGCGGGCGTCGTGAAGACAGCGTCGAAGAGGTCGCGACAGCTAAGCGCTTCGTCGCCGGCGTCGTCGAGGGCTAGCGGTGGCGCTATGGTTCGTGCGAGAGTGGAAGAAAGGATAATGACTGTGGTGAGGCGTGTATTTATAGGAACAGGGATGGCACAATGTTATTACACAGGTGCCCCTAGCGATTCACATCTGAAGGACACGTGGCCATCATGCAACATATCGGAGGTTGTTCCACGTTCACACGCACGCCTAGATTGTCGGGTGGTCGTTCCCACTTCTCTGGGTTTCAGGTGAAGGAATTAGCATTGAAAGTGGACTTAATGTTTGTCTTTGTATCTTCTGCTGACAAGGACGCAGAGAAGACATTCGACAGTTTCAAGAGAATGCATATGATTTGGAGAGATAGAGTTTGAGATAGAAAGCATAGAGAGGTTAGGGTCCGATCACATTCACTTAGTTCAAAAGATTCAACAAGAAGACATAGCTATAAGTGAATGCTGTAGAGGATAGAACACTAGTATATGTATATATATGTGATAAAAACAACCAAACCAACATAGTCAAGATAATCATGAAGACAAGTTGAGAATGAAGACAAACAAAATGTGAAGACATAGCAAATGTAACGCCATGGGCAAAACACTTCAAACAGAAGAATTTGGTGGTGGCGTTACCCACTGTATAGGAAGTATTAGACCCAGACATGGCACACAATTATCGTGGCGCTCCGAAGTCAAATTCCACATTAATGTATTCACACTTAGAACGTATGTCTTCATTGACTGAAGATATACTTTACTTCGTGTGTTGCACATCTAAGTCATCAATATGCATAAGTGTTAGGATGTGTGCCTGATCACAGGACATTTGAGGATTCCAAGATATTTAGCTCACACCATAACTTGCAAAATCTCTTCTCATCCAAGGGCTTGGTGAAGATATCTTCCAATTGCTCTTCAGTGTTGACGTGTATGATATCAATATCCTCCTTCACAACATGATCTCTGAGAAAGTGATGACAAATTTCAATGTGCTTTGTCTTCGAGTGTTGAACTGGGTTGTTGGCGATCCTGATGGCGCTTTCATTATCGCAGTAGAGTGGCACTTGCTTCAGATGAATGCCATAATCTTTGAGTGTTTGCTTCATCCACAGAAGCTGAGCGCAGCAAGATCCAGCAGCGATGTATTCAGATTCAGCAGTGGAGAGAGATACACAGTTCTGCTTCTTTGAAGACCAACATACAAGTGATCGTCCCAGAAAATGACATGTGCCTGATGTAGACTTGTGATCCACCTTGTCACCAGCATAATCAGCATCCAAGAATCCAACCAGATCAAACTCTGAGCCCTTTGGATACCATAATCCTAGTGTTGGGGTGTAAGCCAAATATAGAAGAATTCGCTTCACGGCTAAGTGATGCGATTCCTTTGGTGCCGCTTGGAGTCGAGCACACATGCAAACACTAAGCATAATATCTAGCCTAGATGCACATAGATAAAGTAAAGAACCAATCATGGAGCGGTATACCTTTTGATCGTACTCTCTACCATTGTCGTCGGGACCCAGATGATGTTTGGCTGGCATTGGCATCGTGAAGCCTTTGCAGTCTTGCATACCAAATTTCTTCAGGCAATCTTTGAGGTAATTCTCTTGAGATATAAAGATGCCGTTGCGTTGCTGACGTATTTGAAGACCAAGGAAGAACTTTAGCTCACCCATCATGGACATCTGATATTGCTCTTGCATCATATATCCAAACTCTTCACTGTATTTCTGATTGGTGCAGCCGAAGATAATGTCATCCACATATATTTGGCACACAAACAGTTCACCACCATATGTCTTCGTGAAGAGAGTGGGGTCGAGGGAACCAGATTTGAAGCCTTTGCTCTTCAGGAAGTCTTTGAGTGTGTCATACCAAGCCCGAGGGGCTTGTTTGAGGCCATACAGTGCCTTGTTGAGCTTGTACACCATGTCAGGATGTTTTGGATCTTCAAAGCCAGGCGGTTGTGCAACATACACTTCTTCTTCAATCTTGCCATTGAGAAAAGCGCTCTTCACATCCATTTGATATAGAAGTATGTTATGATGATTTGCATAGGCCAGCAGTATGCGTATGTCTTCAAATCTAGCCACAGGAGCAAATGTTTCATCGAAGTCAATCCCTTCAACTTGAGTGTATCCTTGAGCAACGAGACGAGCTTTGTTTCTGACAACTTGACCATGCTCATCTTGCTTGTTGCGATATATCCATTTGGTGCCTATTATATTGTGCTTGCGAGGATCAGGACGCTTAACCAGTTCCCATACATTATTCAGCTCAAACTGTTGAAGCTCTTCTTGCATAGCTTGAATCCATTCAGGTTCCATGAAGGCTTCTTCAACTTTCTTGGGTTCAGTTATTGAGACGAATGCGAAGTGCCCACAGAAATTTGCTAGCTGTGTTGCTCTTGAACGAGTGAGTGGACCTGGTGCATTGATGCTATCAATTATTCTCTCAATCTGCACTTCATTTGCAACACGAGGATGTACATGATGAAGATTTTGCTCTTGCTGATCATTGTCATTGTTAGAGGGATTGTCTTCAGGCTGAGCATTGTCTTCAGGTTGATCAGGTGCGGAGATGATAAGTTCCTCTTCAGGTTGAGCTTCAGAAGGTATGATTTCTCCAGTTCCCATAAGTTTGATTGATTCACTGGATGGAACTTCATCTAGCACATTTGGCAGGTGCTCTCTTTGTGAGCCGTTAGTCTCATCGAACCGCACATCCACTGTTTCAACCACTTTATAATGAAAGAGGTTGAAGACTCTGTAGGAGTGCGAATCCTTTCCATATCCAAGCATAAAACCCTCATGTGCTTTTGGTGCAAATTTTGAAGTGTGATGTGGATCCTTGATCTAGCACCTGGCGCCAAATACTCTGAAGTAACTGACATTTGGCTTCTTGCTAGTAAGGAGCTCATAGGATGTCTTGTTCAGAAGCTTGTGAAGATAAACACGGTTGATGATATGGCATGCAGTGTCAATGGCTTTAGGCCAGAATTTTCTTGGAGTCTTGTATTCATCAAGCATCGTCCGAGCCATCTCAATAAGTGTTCTGTTCTTGCGTTCGACGACGCCATTCTGCTGTGGCGTGTATGGAGCTGAGAATTCATGTGTGATGCCCAAAGTATCAATATATGTATCTAGTCCAGTGTTCTTGAATTCAGTGCCATTGTCACTTCTGATGTGCTTTATCTTGGCGCCATAGTTGTTCATTGCTCGATTGGCGAAGCGTTTGAAGACATCCTGCACTTCAGTCTTGTAAAGGATTATATGCACCCAAGTATATCTTGAATAATCATCAACAATGACAAAGCCATAGAAACAAGCAGTAGTAGTAAGAGTTGAGTAATGAGTGGGACCGAAAAGATCCATGTGTAGCAGTTCGAAGGGTTGAGTCGTTGTCATGATTGTCTTCGAGGGATGCTTGGCCCTTGTCATCTTTCCTGCTTCACAGGCACCGCATAAGTGATCCTTCTTGAACTTGATGCCCTCGATGCCTATGACATGCTTCTTCCTTGCAAGGGTGTGGAGGTTCCTCATGCCAGCATGCCCTAGCCTTCGATGCCAGAGCCAGCATTCAGAAGCTTTTGCTAGAAGACATACTGCAAGTTGTGGTCCTGCTGAGAAATCTACCACGTACAAATCATCTTTCCGATACCCTTCAAACACTAGAGACTTGTCAGATTCCATTAGTACAAGGCAACGATATTTTCCAAACATCACAATCATGTTTAAATCGCAAAGCATTGAGACAAACATTAAGTTGAAACCAAGGGATTCAACAAGCATGACTTTATCCATGTGTTGATCCTTTGAGATTGCAACTCTACCTAGACCCAATACCTTGCTTTTACCAGTGTCAGCAAATGTGATGTGACTTTTGTCAGATGGACGTAAAGTTGAGTCCATGAGAAGGCTTCGCTTGCCAGTCATGTGATTTGTACACCCACTATCAATAATCCATTCTGAAGCAGCTGGTGTCGTACCCTATAGTGCAGTTAGGGGGATAGGCTTCACGAAGAGAATTGTGAAGCAAAAACATTTGACGAACCAGTGGATTATTAAAGCTTAGATCAAGATTAGGACTGATAGGGCAAGTTGCAAGTGATTCAGGAACAAAGTACATAATAAGACCATTTGGGCATTTGATCTTGCGCCCTACAAGATGTTTAAGGTCCCCAGCAATAGTGTCAGACGATTTTGGTTTTCGGCTGGAGACCTTTCCCTGCAAAAGAGAGTTAAGCTTTCTTAGCCACCCACTTCTTCAAGGGTGGCTTCGAAGCAATGAGTCTAAGTGCAGCATCTGAGAACTTTGGCTTTGGAGCCCTAGCAAAAAGTCTTGCAGGTGGACAATAGTACTCATAAAATAAGCAGAATAGTTCTTGGTCTTATGAACATGGCGGTTTGATGAACCGCACTCATATTCATAGGCCTGAGTATGACTTCCCTGCAAAACATTTGCATTAGTGCGACTCAGGTGAGTCCTCTGTCTGTATGAAGCCCTTGGACCGTATGAAGCCTGTGGTCTGGGGTTTGTCTTCTTCACCTGTGGTGTCATGATGACATTCACAGGAAGATTCTCCAAACACCTTTTCGGCACCCAGATCTTCTTCATAGGCGGTCCATTCCTGCAGTTAGTACCAATATACCTGGCAAACACTTCACCATTCTGATTCTTAAACAGTTTATAGTTTGCATCAAAGGATTCATCAATAACAATGGGGTTAGCACAAGTGAAGCCAGATAAGGTGGATGGATCTGCTGAAGGTTCCTTTGCAGCAACCCATGTGGTTTTGGGGTACTGCTCAGGTTTCCAATAAGAGCCATCAGCATTCATTTTCCTTTCGAACCCAACACCCTCTTTCCTAGGGTTTTGGTTCAGGATCTGCCTTTTGAGGACATCACATAGTGTCTAATGCCCTTTGAGACTTTTGTACATCCCTGTTTCAAGCAGTGTCTTCAACCTAGCATTCTCATCAGCAATAGTAGTGGTATCCTCAGCAGAGGGGTCAGTTACCACATCAACAGTTGAAGATATTGCAACAGTAGCAGCAGTAGAACATTCAGCAACAGAAGTAGTGTTATCACTCTCAATGCATTTAAGACATGGTGGCTCAAATCCTTTCTGAGCTGAACTGATCTGTTCAGCGTGAAGTGACTCATTTTCCTTTTGAAGATCTTCATGAGCCGCTCTCAATTTCTCAAGATCTTGCTTCCTTTGAAGATAATCATAGGAAAGCCTTTCATGAGTTGTTGAGAGCGTTTCATGACGACTTTCAAGTTCCTCATACTTAACGTGAAGATTTTTTATGTCTTCAATTAAGGACTGAGATCGAGTCATTTCAGCGTCTAACAGATCATCGCTTTTGTCTAACAGTTTTTGAATGTGTTCCATAGCTTTCTGTTGTTCAGTTGCAATTTTAGCAAGTGTTTTGTAGCTGGGTTTGGAACCACAATCAGAGTCATCGTCACTAGATGTTTGATAGTGAGTAGTGCGTGTGTTTACCTTGGCACCGCGTGCCATGAAGCAGTAGGAAGGAGCGGAGTAGTCCTTGTCATTTGCATCGGTGTCAGTGATGAAGTCATTGTCTTCAGTGTTGAAGATGGACTTGGCAACGTATGCTGTAGCCAGACTCGCAACGCCAGAATCGGACTCCTCCTCAGACTCCACCTCCGCCTCCTCAGAAGCAGACTCCTCCTCAAAATCCATTTCCTTGCCAACAAATGCACGTGCCTTGCCAGATGAGCACTTCTTGTGTGATGAAGACTTTGAGGAAGACTTGGAAGAAGACTTTGAGTATTTCTTCTTCTTCTTATCGTCAGAGTCATACTCCTTGCTCTTCTTCTTGTTATTGTTCTCATTGTCCCACTGTGGACACTCAGAGATGTAGTGGCCAGGTTTTTTGCACTTGTGACATGTTCTCTTCTTGTAGTCATGAGCAGAAGCTTCATCATTCCTTGAGCTTGATCGTGAATACTTTCTGAAGCCTTCCTTCTTGGTGAATTTTTGGAACTTCTTCACAAGCATAGCAAGCTCCCTTCCAATTTCTTCAGGATCATCAGAACTGCTGTCAGATTCTTCTTCAGATGAGGAGACAACTTTTGCCTTCAAGGCACGAGTTCGCCCATAGTTGGGACCGTAGATGTCTCTTTTCTCAGAAAGCTGAAACTCGTGTGTGTTGAGCCTCTCAAGTATGTCAGACAGATCGAGTGTCTTGAAATCAGGACATTCTTGAATCATCAGGGCTAGGGTGTCAAACGAACTGTCAAGTGATCTCAGGAGTGTCTTGACGACTTCATGCTTGGTGATCTCAGTAGCGCCGAGGGCTTGAAGCTCATTTGTGATGTCAGTGAGTCAATCAAACATGAGCTGGACATTCTCATTGTCATTTCTCTTGAAGCGGTTGAAGAGGTTGCGAAGGACACTGATTCTCTGATCTCTCTGGGTTGAGACGCCTTCGTTGACCTTGGAGAGCCAGTCCCAGACTAGCTTAGATGTTTCCAAAGCACTCACGCGGCCATACTGTCCTTTGGTCAGATGACCACAGATGATATTCTTGGCAGTAGAGTCCAGTTGAATGAACTTCTTGACATCAGCGGCAGTGACACCTTCTCCAGCCTTGGGAACGCCGTTCTTGACGACATACCATAGGTCGACATCAATGGCTTCAAGATGCATGCACATCTTATTCTTCCAATAGGGATATTCAGTTCCATCAAAGGTGGGGCACGCAGTGGAGACTTTAATTATCCCTGCAGTCGACATAGCTAAAACTCCAAGTGGTTAAACCGAATCACACAGAACAAGGGAGTACCTTGCTCTGATACCAATTGAAAGTGCTAGTGATCGACTAGAGGGGGGGTGAATAGGCGATTTTTATGAAAGTCTTCAAAACTGGGGTGAATAGGCGATTTTTATGAAAGTCTTCAAAACATGTAAGTTTCGAAGACAAACGATAGAAATAAACCTATTACCATGCAGCGGAAGGTAGACTACACTAGGCAAACCATAGTCACGTATTCAATGAAGTGAAAGCACAATTACTAATAGCAGCTAGGCAGTAAGGATCAGGTAGGAAGATATGGTGAAGCCAATCAGTACAAGTAATCACTTAGTGAAGTCGAATGGTGATGCTATCGTACAATGACTTCACAAGAACCAAAGTAAAGGGAAGGGAAGGATGAAACCAGTGACTCGTTGAAGACAATGATTTGTTGGACCAGTTCCAGTTGCTGTGACAACTGTACGTCTGGTTAGGGAGGCTGAGATTCAACTTAGAAGACCTCGTCTTCACCTTATTCCCCTTGAGCTAAGGACACCCAGTCCTCGCCCAATCACTCTGGTAAGTCTTCAAGGTAGACTTCCAAACCTTCACAGACTTCGTTCACCGGCGATCCACAATGACTCTTGGATGCTCAGAATGTGACGCCTAACCGGCTGGAGGATTCACAGTCCTCAAGTGTAATAAGTCTTCAGATCACACAGACAAGAAGACTTAAGTGATGCCTAACACTCTTTGGCTCTGGGTGGTTAGGGCTTTATCCTCGCAAGGAATTCTCTCTCAAAGGCTTCGAGGTGGGTTGCTCTCAAATGACAAAAGCCGTACTCTAACTCTGAGCAGCCAACCGTTCATGGTTGTAGGGGGTGGGCTATTTATAGCCACTAGGCAACCCGACCTGATTTGTTCGAAATGACCCTGGGTCACTAAGGAACTGACATGTGTTCCAACGGTCAGATTTCAAACACACACGGCAACTTTACTTGGGCTACAAGCAAAGATGACTTGTCCAACTCTGAACAAGATTCGCTCTCATAGTCTTCACTCGAAGACATAGGATTTTGGTTAAGCATCACTTCAGTCATTCTGATTGGTTCTCTCGGACCCCACTTAACAGTACGATGGTTCCTATGACTCAACAAGGAAGAAAAAGAACTACAAAAGATCTAAGTCTTCGCGCTCCATCGTCTTCATGCGATGTCTTCTCTTGTCATAGTCTTCAATGTGAATGTCTTCACATACCACCTTTGACTTCAATGTCTTCATACATTTTTAGGGGTCATCTCTGGTAGGAAAACCGAATCAATGAGGGACTTCTACCTGTGTTATCCTGCAATTCTCACAAACACATTAGTCCCTCAACTAGGTTTGTCGTGAATACTCCAAAACCAACTAGGGGTGGCACTAGATGCACTTACACAAAGGAGAGTCCCATCCGGACACGGGGAAAAGTCTTCCATCTTGTATCTTCTTGGACCATTAGTCCGGCTCATGTCACATAGCCCGGACGCCCGAGGACCCCCTAATCCAGGACTCCCTCAGTAGCCCCTGAACCAGGCTTCAATGTCGATGTGTTTGGCGTGCAGATTGTCTTCGGCATTGCAAGGTGGGTTCCTCCTCCGAATACTTCAAAGTAGTTGATCAACGAGAACTATGTCTGGATCTGTTTAACAATTTAACTCGCCAACCATAAAAGCATAATACTTAAAATAAGGTATATCCATTGACAATTTTTTCCGGCGAAACATCATGCTTAGCTCTGCTAGTATTTCGAACCATTTTTGGGGCCTCCCGCTTCACGTTTTAACATGCAACTCCTATCGGCACGTCTTGTCAAAATAGAGATCGTGTCCCCTTATTGCGGGATTCTCATCAATACGAGTTTTGGTAATCTAACCATGTTGTTCGCACGACCCCTTGGGAACAGGCGAGTTTTAAGGCTAAAAAAGGGGGGATGCGTGATATTCGCAGTCCGTATAAGTGGATAGAGTCCAACTCTTCCATCCCACGCCTCATTGTCTTTCTCTGCTTCCCCATCCTCGAGCTCCAGCGCCCAAGTTCCAAGCTTTTATTCCCTCCGCAACTCCTCCGACCATGGCCGGCTCTCAGGGCAAGTGGATGGCTTCCTCCGTCACGGAGGAGAATATCAAGGAGCTGCGGGAGGCACGGTATCTAACCTCGGAAATCAAGCACAGGCTTCCCGATCCGGCGCAGGTCATCCCCACTCTGGAGCCCGGCGAGAGGGTGGTATTCATCCCCCACTTCCTCCGCAGACTCGGATTCGCCCTCCACCCCTTTGTGTGGGGTCTCATGTTCTACTACGGGCTAGATTTTCATGATCTGGCCCCAAATTCGTTCCTGCATATCTCGGCGTTCATTGTCGTGTGTGAGGCCTTCCTCTGTGTCCCTTCACACTTCGGCTTATGGCTCAAGATTTTCAACGTGAAGCTGAAGGTGGTCGATGGGCAACATGCGGACTGTGGTGGCGCTATGGTGAGCAAGCTCCCTAAAGTCAACTGGCCAAAGGGAGTCTTTGTGGACACCGTCAGGATCTGGCAACAGCAATGGTTCTATATCATAGAACCCCACGACTCCAAGTGGGCAGCCACTCCAGCCTTCATATTCGGACCCCTGCTAAGGCTCACATCCTGGACCGACAAGGGTCCGGACTGGGGGTGAGTCAATGAGGTGCTGCGACTGTAGAAGCGCGTCAAAGGCATGATAGCGAAGGACATTACGCTCGCTGATGTGATGCAAGTGATGTTGATCCGCCGAGCACTTCCCTGCCAGCGGCGATCCCTCAGGATGTGGGAGTTCGATCCGAAAGGGTCGCGGACCCTACAACGGTTCTATGACACAATGCATAAGGGGATTTGGACGCTGCTTTTCAAGAAGCAGAAGTCGTGGCCAAAGTCATCGGACGACACCAGCCTCGACTGCAATCATCCAGCCTCTGAGGTAAGTTAAAAACCTCCGAACACCAATTGATGCGTCCATCTTAAGGAGAAGTATTGAGTAGTCTATCTCCAAACAGGTCTGGACCAAAAAGGCGGAGTAGATCCGTTGTCCGGCTCCGCTCCCCGAAAACCCAGCCGATCCTCTATTAATGAGGATGCTGGTCCCGGCGCCATACCAGGCGCCGGTAAATAAGGACAAGAAGAAGAAGAGGAAGAATAAGAAGAAGAAGAAGAAGAAGAAGAAGAAGAAGAAGAAGAAGAAGAAGAAGAAGAAGAAGAAAGAGGAGGACACTTCAGATGCAATGTCCGGAGAAGCTGATGCCCAGTCCTCTCACAAGGACGATGGTGACACCGACGAGGAGGAGGAAGTAGAAGATCCTCCCCGCAAAGGCAAGAAAAAAGGGTGGCCTCCGAAGCCTGGAGGATGAAGCCTCCAAGAGGGACAAAATTACCTCCCTGATGACTCGGAGTCAGACACCAAGGCCATCCCGACACACCATCGCCGGACCAAGCCCCAAGCCGACTCGTAAGTAGTCTGAGCTTTTTCCACATACATCCAATCTCTATGGGTTGTTATGATAACTCTAATTTCTATTTTTTTGTTAGTCCGGCCCGCAGTCTTCCCCAGCAATCCTCATCCTCAAGGGATCTGTTGCCGAAGTTGATGGAGAGCGAATCGCCTCCCCTAGCTTCCACACCGCCTAGAGCGGATGACATTGAGGTGTCATCGCATAGGCCCTCCCCGGGCCTCGAAGAGATGCGCGTGGGGGGGGACTTGACAGCGCCGGAGGGTAACACTTTGGTTGCCGAAGGGCTGGGGGTACGACCCCCACAGAGACCGGCGACGGAGGCCCCGGTCAATCTGACCCACAGTCGCATACTGCTCCAGAGACCGATATAGCTCCGGAGTCTAGTAAGCGACCCCCTGCAAGGAAAGGGGGAGTGGCGTCCGCTGTTAATCCGGAGGCGCCGAATACCACGGCGGACACATTGCGAAGTGCATCCATCCTGAACGAGCACCACATCCTGATCGGTACGATGGCTGAGAAGATTCAGTCCACCGAGAGTGGGCTAAACGAAGCCTTCTCCAGCCTGCTAGTAGGCTTCGAGGTACGCAATGTAATATTTCTGATCATTTTTACGAGAAATATGCTTGTATATAGATAGTAGCCCCTGAGACTCTGTTCAGTCTTTGAAAGAAAAGCGAGCAGAGGATCAATAGTCAGTTATCAGGTGGTAACATGCTATTTCATTTGGATTAAAAACAGGCCTCCTTGTTAGCGATGACTGCCAATCAGCGGAAATTTCCGAACTCAAACAGAAACTAGAGCGGGCTGATGAGGATCTAGTCCTTGTTAACAAGCGGCTCGACCAGGCGCAAGGTATGAGATACTTCTTATGTTATACATGTTTATGTCTGTATTCTGTGGGATTTCCAGAGCTGCAATGTGTGCGTTTGTGCAGATGGTGCTGCCACGGTTGAAACCCTTAGGGGTGAGCTTACCCAAACCAAGGAGCAGGCTAGGGTAAGCAATTCGGCCACTGATAAAGCGGCCGTGGATTTATCGGCCGAACAGGCCGCTCGGTACCGTTTTGAGGAACGGGTGATCGAGGTGGAGCAGAGGCTCAAGGACACCGCCCGCAAGTGTGAGTCCTTAGAAGGGGAAAATAAGGCGAAGGGGACCGAACTCGCCAAGACCCTTCAAGACGCCAAGGAGGCGCGGTCCGAATCCCGCGCGGTGCGCGAGGAAATTCGTCAAGCCAGACAGATAGCGGCTGGTAAGCCTTTTCTGTTACAAGCTAAATTTGGGGATCGGGGGTATGCCTTGCTTAATCGACTATGGAGTTCTCCAGACGCATATGCGGATCTGCCGAAGAGTGTTGCGAACGCTGCCCAATTCTTCCGGGCCTAGGAGGGGTACGCAACGGAGAAGCTTTTCTGGTCACAGTTTGCAGGGCAGGAGCATCCTGCACTGCTAAATGACCAAATGGCACAGTGGGCGGAGCTGCATAAGATGTCCAGCGCGGCCATGAAGGTGTCATAGTCTGGTTGCGGCTGACTGAGGCCATTCTGAATAGCTACTTTGGCCTTGTGCGGCGTCTCGTCGATGCGCTGCCCCGAATTGACGCCATTAAGAGGTGGTCCTACATAGAAGGAGCACGAATGTGTTGGGGAACGCAGTAATTTCAAAAAAAAAATCCTACGCACATGCAAGATCTATCTAGGTGATGCATAGCAACGAGAGGGGAAGAGTGTTGTCGATGTACCCATGTAGACCGTAAGCGGAAGCGTCATGACAACGTGGTTGATGTAGTCGTATGTATTCACGATCCGACCGATCCTAGCACGAAGGTACAACACCTCCGCGATCTACACAAGTTCAGCTCAGTGACGTCCCGCGAACTCTAAATCTAGCTGAGTGTCGAGGGAGAGTTTCCTCCGCACGACGGCATGATGATGGTGATGATGAAGTTATCGGTGCAGGGCTTCGCCTAAGCATGGCAACGATATGACCGAGGTGGATTATGGTGGAGGGGGCACCGCACACGGCTAAACAATGTCAACTCGTGTGTTCTAGGGTGCCCCTGCCCCCGTATATAAAGGAGCAAGGGGAGGGGGGCGGCAGCCTCATACGGTGCGCCCCAAGGGGGGAATCCAACTCCTACTAGGAGTAGGTTCCCCCTTTCCTAGTCCAACTAGGAGGGGAAGGAAAGAGGAGGAGGGGACAAGGAAAGAGGGGGTCGGCCCCCAAGCCCTAAACCAATTCAGTTTGGGCCTAGGGGCGCGCCCTGCTTCCTCTTGAACACTTGCGTTGGTTTTCCCTTGAAGAGGAAAGGGTGATGCAGCAAAGTAGCGTAAGTATTTCCCTCAGTTTTTGAGAACCAAGGTATCAATCCAGTAGGAGGCCACGCACAAGTCCCTCGCACCTACACAAACAAATAAATCCTCGCAACCAACGCGATAAGGGGTTGTCAATCCCTACACGATCAGTTATGAGAGTGAGATCTGATGGATATAATAAGATAATATTTTTGGTATTTTTATGATAAAGAGAAATAAAAGATGCAAAGTAAAATAAATGGCAAAGGAAATAACTAAGTATTGGAAGATTAATATGATGGAATATAGACCCGGGGGCCATAGGTTTCACTAGTGGCTTCTCTCAAGAGCATAAGTATTTACGGTGGGTGAACAAATTACTGTTGAGCAATTGACAGAATTGAGCATGGTTATGAGAATATCTAGGTATGATCATGCATATAGGCATCACGTCCGAGACAAGTAGACCGACTCCTGCCTGCATCTACTACTATTACTCTACACATCGACCGCTATCCAACATGCATCTAGAGTATTAAGTTCAAGAGAACAGAGTAACGCTTTAAGCAAGATGACATGATGTAGAGGGATAAACTCATGCAATATGATATAAACCCCATCTTGTTATCCTCGATGGCAACAATACAATACGTGCCTTGCTGCCCCTACTGTCACTGGGAAAGGACACCGCAAGATTGAACCCAAAGCTAAGCACTTCTCCCATTGCAAGAAAGATCAATCTAGTAGGCCAAACCAAACTGATAATTTGAAGAGACTTGCAAAGATAACCAATCATACATAAAAGAATTCATAGAAGATTCAAATATTGTTCATAGATAAACTTGATCATAAACCCACAATTCATCGGTCTCAACAAACACACCGCAAAAGAAGATTACATTGAATAGATCTCCACAAGAGAGGGGGAGAACTTTGTATTGAGATCCAAAAAGAGAGAAGAAGCCATCTAGCTAATAACTATGGACCCGTAGGTCTGAAGTAAACTACTCACACTTCATCAGAGAGGCTATGGTGTTGATGTAGAAGCCCTCCATGATCGATGCCCCCTCTGGCGGAGCTCCGGAAAAGGCCCCAAGATGGGATCTCGTGGATACAGAAAGTTATGGCGGTGGAATTAGGGTTTTGGCTCCGTATCTGGTAGTTTGGGGGTACGTAGGTATATATTGGAGGAAGGAGTACGTCGGTGGAGCAACAGGGGGCCCATGAGGGTGGAGGGCGCACCTGGGGGGGGGGGGGTAGGCGCGCCCCTACCTCGTGCCTTCCTCGTTGATTGCTTGATGTAGGGTCCAAGTCCTCTTGATCATGTTCGTTCCAAAAATCACGTTCCCGAAGGTTTCATTCTATTTGATATTATTTTTCTGCGAAACCCTAAAATAGGCAAAAAAACAGCAATTCTGGGCTGGGCCTCCGGTTAATAGGTTAGTCCCAAAAATAATATAAAAGTTATAATAAAGCCCAATAATGTCCAAAACAGAATATAATATAGCATGGAACAATCAAAAATTATAGATACGATGGAGACGTATCACGCCCCACAGCTCCCATGCTGCCCTCTATTTCCACTGAGGCCCATGAAGGCCCATTGACCCCCCGGGGGGTTCCGGTAACTCCCCGGTACTCCGGTATTTATCCGATGACCCCCGGAACCTTTTTGGTGTCCGAATATAACCTTCAAATATATCAATCTTTATGTCTCGACCATTTCGAGACTCCTCGTCATGTCCGTGATCTCATCTGGGACTCCGAACAACCTTCGGTACATCAAAACACATAAATTCATAATATCGATCGCCATCGAACGTTAAGTGTGTGGACCCTACGAGTTCGAGAACTATGTAGACATGACCGAGACTCATCTCCGATCAATAACCAACAGCGGAACCTGGATGCTCATATTGGTTCCCACATATTCTATGAAGATCTTTATCGGTCAAACCGCATAACAACATACATTATTCCCTTTGTCACTTGTATGTTACTTGCCCGGGATTCGATCATCGGTATCATCATACCTAGTTCAATCTCGTTACCGGCAAGTCTCTTTACTTGTTCCGTAATGCATCATCCTGCAACTAACTCTTTAGTCACATTGCTTGCAAGGCTTAAAGTGATGTGCATTACCGAGAGGGCCCAGAGATACCTCTCCGACAATTTGAGTGACAAATCCTAATCTCGATCTATGCCAACTCAACAAACACCATCGAAGACACCTATAGAGCATCTTTATAATCACCCAGTTATGTTTGTGACGTTTGATAGCACACTAAGTGTTCCTCTGGTATTCGGGAGTTGCATAATCTCATAGTCATAGGAACATGTATAAGTTATGAAGAAAGCAATAGCAATAAACTAAACGATCATAGTGCTAAGCTAACAGATGGGTCAAGTCAATCACATCATTCTCTAATGATGTGATCCCGTTCATCAAATGACAACTATTGTCCATGGCTAGGAAACTTAACCATCTTTGATTAACGAGCTAGTCAAGTAGAGGCATACTAGTGATACTCTGTTTGTCTATGTATTCACACATGTACTAAGTTTTCGGTTAATACAATTCTAGCATGAATAATAAACATTTATCATGATGTAAGGAAATATAAATAACAACTTTATTATTGCCTCTAGGGAATATTTCCTTCAGTCTCCCACTTGCACTAGAGTCAATAATCTAGTTCACATCGCCATGTGTTTTAACACCAATAGTTCACATCTTTATGTGATTAGTTCACATCTCCATGTGACTAATACCCAAAGGGTTTACTAGAGTCAATAATCTAGTTCACATCACTATGTGATTAACACACAAAGAGTGATCATGTTTTGCTTGTGAGAGAAGTTTAGTCTATGAGTCTGCAACATTCAGATACGTATGTATTTTTGCAAATTTCTATGTTTACAATACTTTGCACGGAGCTACTCTAGCTAATTGCTCCCACTTTCAATATGTATCTAGATCGAGACTTATAGTCATCTAGATCAGTGTCAAAAGATTGCATCGACGTAACTCTTTATGACGAACTCTTTTATCACCTCCATAACCGAGAAATGTTTCCTTAGTCCTCTAAGGATAATTTTGACCGTTGTCCATTGATCTACTCCTAGATCACTATTGTACTCCCTTGCCAAAATCATGCTAAGGTATACAATAGGTCTGGTACATAGCATAGCATACTTTATAGAACCTATGACTGAGGCATAGGGAATGACCTTTTCATTCTTGAGGGAGTCCTGGATTAGGGGGTCTCCGGACAGCCGGACTATCTCCATTGGCCGGACTGTTAGACTATGAAGATGCAAGATTGAAGACTTCGTCTCGTGTCCGGATGGGACTCTACTTGGCGTGGAAGGCAAGCTAGGCAATACGTATATGGATATATCCTCCTTTGTAACCGACCTTGTATAACCCTAACCCTCTTTGGTGTCTATATAAACCGAACGGTTTTAGTCCGTAGGACAACAATCACAACAAACAATCATACCATAGGCTAGCTTCTAGGGTTTAGCCTCTCTGATCTCGTGGTAGATCTACTCTTGTATTACCCATATCATCAATATTAATCAAGCAGGACATAGGGTTTTACCTCCATCAAGAGGGCCCGAACCTGGGTAAAACTTCGTGTCCCCTGCCTCCTGTTACCATCTGGCCTAGACACACAGTTCGGGACCCCCTACCCGAGATCCGCCGGTTTTGACACTGACATTGGTGCTTTCATTGAGAGTTCCTCTGTGTCGTTGCTGTTAGGCTTGATGGATCCTACTATCATCGATGGCGATGCGGTCCAGGGTGAGACTTTTCTCCCCGGACAGATCTTCGTATTCGGCGGCTTTGCACTGCAGGCTAATTCGCTTGGCCATCTGGAGCAGATTGAAAGCTACGCCCCTGGCCATCAGGTCAGATTTGGAAGTTTGAACCACACGGCCGACATCCGCGGAGACTTGATCTTCGATGGATTCGAGCCACAGCCGGGCGCGCCGCACTGTCGCGATGGGTATGACCTAGCTCTTCCGCCGAACAGTATCCCAGAGGCCGCGCCCGCATCAGCTCCGACCCTTAGTTCGGAGCCAACTGCGCCAATCAAGGACGGGTGGTTAGACACCGCCTCAGGGGCTGCAGTCCCAACGGCGATCGAGCCAAACACCTGCCTAACCCTCTGTGCAGCCCATGACTCCAAGGTGCCGGACTCTTTCCCGGACTCCGAACCATCCGCGCCCCTCCAAATCGAATCTGATTGGGCGCCGATCATGGAATTCACCGCCGCGGATATCTTTCAGCACTCACCCTTCGGCGACATTCTGAATTCACTAAGGTCTCTCTCTTTGTCAGGAGAGCCCTGGCCGGGTTATGGCCAACATGATTGGGATGCGGACGATGAAGAAATTCGACACCCACCCACCACCCATTTTGTAGCCACTATCGATGATTTAACCGACATGCTCGACTTCGACTCCGAAGACATCGACGGTGTGGACAACGATGTAGGAGACAAAAATGAACTAGCGCCTATAGGGCACTGGAAAGCCACCTCGTCATATGACATATACATGGTGGATGCACCCAACGAAGGCAACGGCGATGAGATAGCGGAGGATGACCCCTCCAAGAAGCAACCCAAGCGCCGACGTCTGTGGTGACGCTCTAAGTCCCGCCAAAGCAAAAGTGGTGATACTGGCACAGGAGATAATAACACTCCGGATAGTGCCGAAGACAACAACAATCCCCTCCAGCAAGATTTAGAGCAGGAGGATGAAGGAGCCAGCTCTCCCGAGAGAGCGGCAGACGGAGAGGAGGAGGATTACAATTACATCCCCCCTCCGAAGACGAGGCAAGCCTCGGCGATGATGAATTTGCCGTCCCAGAGGATCCCGTCGAACAAGAGCGCTTCAAGCGCCGGCTTATGGCCACGACAAATAGCCCGAAGAAAAAGCAGCAGCAGCTTCAAGCTGATCAAGATCTGCTAGCTGACAAATGGACTGAAGTCCTCGCGGCCGAGGAATATAAACTCGAGCGCCCCTCCAAGAGTTACCCAAGGCGCAGGTTACTACCCCGACTGGAGGAAGAAGCGTATGATACGGCTGATCGGCCACCTCGTGGCCGCGATAGAGAGGCATTCCAGCCAAAAGCTCAGCCTCCACCCCAATGCCATTCAAATAAAAAGGCATGGGGAGATACGCTAGACCTGCGAGACATATTGGAGGACAAGGCAAAGCATTCAAGATCGATCTATGGATCACGAGGGCGCACCACTCTGCGAGACAACAAACGTCATGCCGGATACAGTAAAAGCAAATCCGGCCAGGCCGAACACAGCGGGCAAGACCCATTCAAGCTGCGTCGAGATATAGCCCAATATAGAGGCGCCTCACACCCCTTATGCTTCACAGACGAAGTAATGGAACATCAATTCCCAGAAGGTTTCAAACCTGTAAACATTGAATCATACGACGGCACAACAGATCCTGCAGTATGGATTGAGGACGTCTTCCTCCACATCCACATGGCCCACGGTGATGACTTACACGCCATCAAATACCTCCCACTAAAGCTCAAAGGACCAGCGCGGCATTGGCTTAACAGCTTGCCAGCGGACTCCATTAGCTGTTGGGAAGATTTGGAAGCCACATTCCTCGACAACTTTCAGGGCACTTATGTGTGACCTCCAGACGCCGATGACTTGAGCCACATAATTTAGCAGCCAAAAGAGTCGGCCAGGCAATTCTGGACTCGGTTCCTTACAAAGAAAAATCAAATCGTCGATTGTCCGGATGCGAAGGCCTTAGCGGCTTTCAAGCACAACATCCGAGACGAGTGGCTAGCCCGGCACCTTGGTCAGGAAAAGCCGAAATCTATGGCAGCTCTCACGACGCTCATGACCCGCTTTTGTGCGAGAGAAGACACCTGGCTGGCTCGCAGTAATAACATATCAAAGAACCATGGTACCTCAGATACCAAGGACGGCAATAGCAGGTCACGTCACAACAAGCATAAGCGCCGCATTAACAGCGAAAATACTGAGGATACGACTGTCAATGCCGGATTCAAAGGCTTTAAACCCGGTCAACGGAAAAAGCCATTCAAACAAAGTACGCCGGGCCCGTCCAGCTTGGACCGTATACTCGACCGCTCGTGTCAAATACACGACACCCCAGACAAGCCAGCCAATCACACCAATAGGGATTGTTGGGTGTTCAAGCAGGCCGGCAAGTTAATTGCCGAAAACAAGGACAAGGGGCCGCATAGCGACGACGAGGAGGAGCCCCGACAGCCGCACACTAGAGGACAGAAGAGGTTTCCCCCGCAAGTGCGGACGGTGAACATGATATACGCAACCCACATCCCCAAGAGAGAGCGGAAGCGTGCGCTCAGGGACGTATATGCGTTGGAGCCAGTCGCCCCAAAGTTCAACCCTTGGTCCTCCTGTCCGATCACCTTCGATCGCAGGGACCACCCCACTAGTATCCGTCATGGCGGATTCGCCGCACTAGTCCTGGACCCAATCATCGACGGATTTCACCTCACTCGAGTCCTTATGGACGGCGGTAGCAGCCTGAACCTGCTTTATCAGGACACAGTGCGCAAAATGGGTATAGACCCCTCAAGGATCAAACCCACAAAAACGACCTTTAAGGGCGTCATTCCAGGCGTAGAGGCCCATTGCACAGGCTCAATTACACTGGAAGTGGTCTTCGGATCCCCGTATAAATTCCGAAGCGAAGAGTTAATCTTCGATATAGTCCCGTTCCGCAGTGGTTATCACGCCCTGCTCGGGCGAATCGCATTTGCTAGATTCAATGCGGTACCGCATTATGCATACCTCAAGCTCAAGATGCCAGGACCTCGCGGAGTTATTACAGTCAATGGAAACACAGAGCGCTCTCTCCGAACAGAGGAGCACACCGCGACCCTCACAGCAGAAGCGCAAAGCAGCCTCTCAAGGCAATCAACCAGTTCGGCGTTTCAAAGCCCGGACACCTTCAAGTGCGCCCGGGGCAATCGGCAAATAGACCGCCTGGCGTGATCTGAGCTCACGTAGCAATACGGCGGCCACCCCAATCCTAGCCCAACAGCGATATTCGTGCCGCGCGTACATAATTACGCATTAAAAATACCATGGGAACAGGTGGGGAGGGGGCACAACTGCGGCACGCCCCAAAACGCGGCCTAAACCGCACTAGGGGCTTCCCGTTTGGTTATTTTTCTTTTTCTTTCAGGACCTTAATCTCTAGAAACACTGTTCGGCAACACTATTGCCGAACACATGATGCAGCAATCAAGGAGGCAGACAACTACGTTATACAACGGAATTCCCAGGTAGATTACAGATTTCATATCATTCCTCGGCCCGCCCTTGGAAGGGACATAGTCCTACTCTTTTCTTATCGCACTATCTATATCACTCTGCTTTAACGCAATTTTTCAATAAACAATGCATGACATTATGACTATTATTGCATTCTTGTTATATATATATATATATATCTATGTGTTCATTAATGATGCCTTGCAACCGTACACTCTGGTACGACCAATACACCAGGGGCTTACGTACCCCACAATGCGGTGTGAAAAGTCCGAACACTTTCACAAGTGCGACACCCCGAACTTATAGCACTATATGCATCAGCTCCGAATCATGTCTTTGGTCAAATGTTGGGTTTGCCCGGCTCCTATGTTTTGGTACCTTACGTTCCGCTCTATCGGCTAAGGTAGCGCTAGGAGAACTACTGCGATTGTGCCCCGGTTCTTCTGGGCTGAGCACCTCAGTAGAGAAAGCTAAAACTGACTGTCATGATAAGGCGAGAGACTGGTCGCTGTTCGGCGAGGTTTTTCGAGTCCCTAAAGACTTATGCCGCTTAGGGCGAGGGGCCGGCCCTGTCCGGCTTACAGGCTTGTATCGCGCCCCGAATTCGGCCTTCCGAATACCAGGGGCTTCGCCGAAATTTAAAATTATAGAATTCTATGGCTAAGTGAGAGTGATAAAGCATTATTAGTCCGGTTGCCTTGTTCGTTGTGCTGAGCACCTCCCTCGAAGGACCCAAACATGGGAACAAGAGTGCTCAAGTTTATCCCGAACACCCCAGCACTCGTGGCATGGGGGCAGAAGCCGAGGACTAGCCATCTCTCAGATTGGATAAACAACCAAACAGAAGGTAATATTTTAAATTCTAACAAGCGTTGCATAGCGCATATGAAACAAGTTTTCATACATACAGGACAAAACGAGCAAGTCTCATTCAAATATTACATCTTTTGAACACTCATCCGCGATAAGACGGGCACCCGACAGAACACCCTCGTAGTACATCTCGGGGTGGCGGTGCTCCTTGCCCTCCGGCGGCCCCTCCTTGATCAGCTTCACGGCGTCTAGCTTGACCCACTGCATTTTTACACGGGCGAAAGCCCGGCGTGCACCTTCAATGCAGACAGATCGCTTGACGACCTCCAGCCATGGGCAGGCATCCACAAGCTGCCTCACCAGGCCAAAGAAGCTGTTCGGAAGGGCGTCACCAGGCCAAAACCGGACTATAAAGCTCTTCATGGCCTGATCGGCCGCCTTATGTAGCTCGACCATCTGCTTCAGCTGGTCGCTCATCAGCACCGGATGTTCGGCCTCAGCATACTGAGACCAGAACAGCTTCTCCGTCGAGCTTCTGTCCTCAGCCTGGTAAAATTGTGCGGCATCAGACACACTGCAGGGCAAATCTGCGAATGCTCCTGAAGAGCTCCGGATCCGGGTAATTAATCGGTAATTTACTTTTAGATGCTTGCTTTGCATATAGAAAGCCTTACCCGCTGCTATCTTCTTCATCGCGTCGATCTCTTGGAGGGCCTTTTGGGCTTCGGCCTTGGCACTTTTTACACTCTCGAGGGCCGCGGCAAGCTCGGACTCCCGCGTCTTGGAGTCAAGCTCCAACGCCTCGTGCTTTGCCACAAGAGCCTATAGCTCTTACTGCACCTCGCCCACCCGAGCCTCGTGTTTCTCTCGCTCGGTGTGCTCCTTGGCCGCTGTATCTTCGGCCTTGGTCAGCGCTTGCTTCAGGGTCGCCACCTCAGTCGTGGCCCCTGGCAAACATACAATGATCTTGTCATTTTGCAATCACGTCCTTTTTTATATATACATATCTATAGGCGGGGTATTACTTACCCTTGTTCTCCTTGAGCTGCCTCTTGGCAAGGCCGAGCTCTTTCTTGGACCCCTCGAGGTCCTGCTTTAGTACGGCGACCTCCGCAGTTAGTGCGGCGGACGCCAACAGCGAAGCCTGCATATGCATATTGGCATACTTATATTAGACTCCTGCGATATTATTTGATCCTCTGTTTGGCTTTTCTTTGTGAACACCGAACAAAGCATTAGGGGCTACTGCCTATGCGATAATATTTCTACTACATTTTAAAACACTTACCTCGAAGCCTGTTAGAAGGCTGGCACAGGCTTCAGTCAATCCGCTCTTCGCGGACTGAACCTTCTGGATCACCGCACTCATGATAGTGCGGTGCTCCTCGTCGATGGAAGCGCTGCGAAGCGCTCCCAGCAGATTGTCCGGTGCCTCTGGATGGACAGAGGTCACCGGCACAGGCATCTTGCCCCTCTTAGAAGGAGGCCGCCTGCCCGAGCCCGGAACCGCTGGAGGATCCGGCACGGTGTTCGGCTGAGGGCCGAGCTCGGAGCTCTCGGGGGCCCCGTCCCCGCGGCTCCCGGAGTCCGGAAGGTCGCCTTGAGGCGCCTCCGGGACTGTCTCCGCTCGATCCGGTGCCTCTTGAGACAACACCTCGGTGTCGTCGGCAGGATGAGGGGAGGTGGCGGTCGGGACTGGATCGCTATCCATGTCCGACGAGCCTAGGGAGCCGTCCGATGATACCTCGATATTGGCTCATGGCGGCCTGCATAATTATGTTCGGCGATTAGGGAAAGCAGTGCGACAAAGGAATCCTATGGGTTACTTTGGTATCCGAATTTGGCCCTGGGCAATCACTCGTCTTCGCCTTCGTTGGCGGCGGTGGAGCTGTCCGGAAGGAGAGTCCTTCCCTTCTTGGACCCTCCGGCCTCCCCAGTTGAGGCGGCCTTCCTTTTTCTATCTCGCCCAGTCGGTGGGGGAGCATCTTCTTCTTCTTCCTCGTCTTTGGGGGAAGAGTGCGCCGCAGAGTCATCGGACGGTGAGTCTGACGACGCCTGGCGTCGGGAACTCTTTCGAGCTCCCTTGGCCTTCTTGGTCTTCTCCGGCACCTTATAAGGGGCCAGAGTCAACATCTTTGCCAGGAGAGCGTCTGCGGGGCCTTCGGGCAAAGGAGCCGGACAGTCGATCTGTCCTGCCATCTTCTGCCAGTCCTGTCAAAGGTACGGGAGTTTAGATCCCGCATAGAGTCAATCTATATAAAAAACAAGTATCCTGTGAAAGGTAAAGCAGCTTACCACACTGGCTTGGCGCTTTGCGCTGAATCCGCGATCCTCAGTAATTGGGGGAGGGACCTCGACACTTTTGAACAGCACCCTCCAGGCGTCTTCATGAGTCGTGCCGAAGAGCCTGTTCAGAGTTTAGTGCTGCGCCGGATTGAACTCCCACAAGGTGAACTCCCGTTGTTGGCACGGGAGTATCCGGCGGATGAGCATAACCTGGACTATGTTGACAAGCTTGAGCTTCTTGTCCACCATGTTTTGAATACATGTTTGGAGTCCGGTCAGCTCTTTCGAACTACCCCAGGACAGGCCCTTCTCTTTCCAGGAGGTGAGCCGCATGGGGATGCCAGATCAGAACTCGGGGGCCGTTACCCATGCGGGGTCACGCGGCTCGGTGATATAGAACCACCCCAATTGCCACCCCTTTATGGTTTCCACAAAGGAGCCCTCGAGCCATGTTATGTTGGGCATCTTGCCCACCATGGCGCCTCCGCACTCCGCCTGGCGGCCGCCCACCACCTTCGGCTTGACATTGAAGGTCTTCAGCCATAAGCCGAAGTGGGGCTTGATGCGGAGGAAGGCCTCGCACACGACGATAAACGCCGAGATGTTGAGTACGAAGTTCGGGGCCAGATCGTGGAAATCCAGGCCGTAATAGAACATGAGCCCCCGGACGAATGGATGGAGAGGGAACCCCAGTCCGCGGAGGAAATGGGTGAGGAATACTACCCTCTCATGGGGCCTGGGGGTGGGGATGAGCTGCCCCTCATCTGGGAGCCAGTGCACGATGTCGTTGGGCAGGTATCCAGCTCTCCTTAGTTTCTTGATGTCTCCCTCCATGCGGAGGAGACCATCCACTTGCCTCCCGCTCCAGACATGATTGGAGAAGGTCGAGGTGGGAAGTGCGGACTTGGGCACTGGAGCTCGAGTGTGCGGGAACGGATGAGCAAAGGAGGAAGAAGGCATGGATAGAGAGGTGAATCCTTATCCCTTTATATGGGCGACTGAAACTAAGCGTCCCAACTTGCCTGGTAAAACTCACTTATCCCCCAAGCGCCGCAATTGATGGTGCGGTTAGGTTACCCACGCCCGTATTGATGAGAATCCCATAATAAGGGGACACGATCTCTGCTTTGACAAGATGTGTCGAAGAACTGCCTCGCGTTATGTGCGGGGCTGGTTAAAAGAAACGGTTCGAATAATCACCGGGCCATGACATAACATCATGCTACCAAAACAAGCCAGCAAATTAGATCTGTGAAAATATTATTCTCTCTACGGTGGAATGTGGAACTTATTTTGCAGGGTCGGACACTATCCTCGTATTCAAATTCTTCTGTGATGTATTCAGAGAAGGAACCCGCCTTGCAAGACAATACTGCGCGCCGGACTCATCGTCATTGAAGCCTGGTTCAGGGGCTACTGAGGGAGTCCTGGATTAGGGGGTCTCTGGACAGCCGGACTATCTCCATTGGCCGGACTGTTAGACTATGAAGATGCAAGATTGAAGACTTCGTCTTGTGTCCGGATGGGACACTACTTGGCGTGGAAGGCAAGCTAGGCAATACGTATATGGATATCTCCTCCTTTGTAACCGACCTTGTGTAACCCTAACCCTCTCCGGTGTCTATATAAACCGAAGGGTTTTAGTCCGTAGGACAACAATCACAAGAGACAATCATACCATAGGCTAGCTTCTAGGGTTTAGCCTCTCTGATCTCGTGGTAGATCTACTCTTGTACTACCCATATCATCAATATTAATCAAGCAGGACGTAGGGTATTACCTCCATCAAGAGGGCCCGAACCTAGGTAAAACTTCGTGTCCCCTGCCTCCTGTTACCATCCGGCCTAGACGCACAGTTTGGGACCCCCTACCCGAGATCCGCCGGTTTTGACACTGACAATTCTCTTTCTATTTTCTGCCGTGGTCGGGTTTTGAGTCTTTGCTCAACTTCACACCTTGCAACACAGGCAATAACTCCTTCTTTGAATGTTCCATTTTGAATTACTTTAAAATCTTGTGAAGGTATGTACTCATTGAAAGATATATCAAGCGACTTGATCTATCTCTATAGGTCTTGATGCTCAATATGTAAGTAGCTTTAGCGAGGTCTTTCTTTGAAAAACTCCTTTATGCTTTCCAGAAAATTCTACATCATTTCCAATCAACAATATGTCATTCACATATACTTATCAAAAAGGTTGTAGTGCTCCCACCCACTTTCTTGTAAATACAGGTTTCACCGCAAGTCTGTATAAAACCATATGCTTTGATCACTTTATCAAAGTATATATTCCAACTCCGAGATGCTTGCACCAGTCCATAGATGGATCGCTAGAGCTTGCACACTTTGTTAGCACCTTTAGGATTGACAAAACCTTCTTATTGCATCGTATACAACTCTTCTTTAAGAAATCCATTAAGGAATGCAGTTTTGACATCCATTTGCCAGATTTCATAAAATGTGGCAATTGCTAACATGATTCGGACAGACTTAAGCATTGCTATGAGTGAGAAAATCTCATCGTAGTCAACATCTTTAACTTGTTGAAAACCTTTGCGACAATTAGAGCTTTGTAGATAGTAACACTACTATCAGTGTTCGTCTTCCTCTTGAAAATCCATTTATTCTTAATGGCTCACCGATCAACGGGCAAGTCAATTAAAGTCCATACTTTGTTCTAATACATGGATCTCTTCTCAGACTTCATGGCTTCAAGCCATTTCACGGAAACTGGGCTCATCATTGCTTCCTCATAGTTCGTAGGTTCGTCATGGTCAAGTAACATGACCTCCAGAATAGGATTGTCTTACCACTCTGGTGCGAAACATATTCTGGTTGACCTACGAGGTTCGGTAGTAACTTGATCTGAAGTTTCATGATCATCATCATTAACTTCCTCACTAATTGGTGTAGGAATCACTAGAACTAATTTCTATGATGAACTACTTTCAAATTCGGGAGAAGGTACAATTACCTCATCAATTTCTACATTCCTCACACTCACTTCTTTCAAGAGAAACTTCTTCTCCAGAAAGGATCCATTCTTAGCAACGAATATCTTGCCTTCGGATCTGTGATAGAAGGTGTACCCAACAGTTTCCTTTGGGTATCCTATGAAGACGCATTTCTCCGATTTGGGTTCGAGCTTATCTGGTTGAAACTTTTTCACATAAGCATCATAGCCACAAACTTTAAGAAACGACAACTTAGGTTTCTTGCTAAACCATAGTTCATATGGTGTCGTCTCAACGGATTTAGATGGTGCCCTATTTAACGTGATTGCAGTTGTCTCTAATGCATAACCCCAAAATGATAGTGATAAATCGGTAAGAGACATCATAGATCGCACCATATCTAATAAAGTACGGTTATGACGTTCGGACACACCATTACACTGTGGTGTTCCACATGGCGTGAGTTGCGAAACTATTCCACATTCAAATGAAGACCAAACTCGTAACTCAAATATTCTCCTCCACGATCAGATCGCGGAAACTTTATTTTTTTGGTATGATGATTTTCTACTTCACTCTGAAATTCTTTGAACTTTTCAAATGTTTCAGACTTATGTTTCATCAAGTAGATATACCCATATCTGCTCAAATCATTTGTGAAGATCAGAAAATAACGATACCCGCCGCGAGTTTCAACACTCATCGGATTGCATACATCGGTATCTATTATTTCCAATAAGTTAGTTGCTTGCTCCATTGTTCCGGAGAACGGAGTTTTAGTCATCTTGCCCATGAGGCATGGTTTGCAAGCATCAAATGATTCATAATCAAGTGATTCCAAAAGCCCATCAGCATGGAGTTTTCTTCATGCGCTTTGCACCAATATGACCTAAACGGTAGTGCCACATATAAGTTGCACTATCATTATTAACTTTGCATCTTTTGGCTTCAATATTATGAATATGTGTATTACTACGATCGAGATTCAATAAACCATTCACCTTGGGTATATGACCTCAGAAGGTTTTATTCATGTAAACAGAATAACAATTATCCTTGACTTAAATGAATAACTGTATTGCAATAAACATGATCCAATCATATTATGCTCTACGCAAACACCAAATTACATTTATTTTAGGTTCAACACTAATCCCGAAGGTAAAGGGAGTGTGCGATGGTGATCTTATCAACCTTGGAATCACTTCCAACTCACATCATCACCTCGCCCTTAACTAGTCTCTGTTTATTTTGCAACTCCTGTTTCGAGTTACTACTCTTAGTAACTAAACTAGTATCAAATATTGAGGTGTAGTTGCTATAAACACTAGTAAAGTACACATCAATAACATGTATATCAAATATATACTTTTGTTCACTTTGCCATCCTTCTTATCCGCCAAGTATTTGGGGCGGTTCCGCTTCTAGTGACATTTCCTTTGCAGTAGAAGCACTCAGTTCCAGGCTTGGGTCTAGATTTGAGCTTCTTCATGGGAGCAACAACTTGCTTGCTGTTCTTCTTTGAAGTTCCTCTTTCTTTCCCTTTGCCCTTTTCTTGAAACTAGTGGTCTTCTTAACCATCAACACTTGATGCTATTTCTTGATTTCTACCTTCACCGATTTCAGCATCACGAAGAGCTTGGGAATTGCTTTCGTCATCCCTTGCATATTATAGTTCATCACCAAGTTCTAGTAACTTGGTGATAGTGACTAGAGAACTTTGTCAATTACTATCTTATCTGGAAGATTAACTCCCACTTGATTCAAGCAATTGTAGTACCTAGACAATCTGAGCACATGCTCACTGGTTGAGCTATTCTCCTCCATCTTGTAGGCAAAGTACTGTCGGAGGTCTTCTACCTCTCGACACGGGGATGAGTATGAAATACCAATCCCAACTCTTAGAACATCTTATATGCTCTGCGGCGTTTCAAAAACATTTTTGAAGTCCCGGTTCTAAGCCGTAAAGCATGGTGCACTAAACTATTAAGTAGATATCAAATTGAGCCTTTTCAAACGTTCATAACGTCTGCATTTGCTCCTGCAATAGTTATGTCACCTAGCGGTGCATCAAGGACATAATTCTTCTATGCAGCAACGAGGATAATCCTCAGATCACGGATCCAATCCGCATCATTGCTACTATCATCTTTCAACATAGTTTTCTCTAGGAACATATCATAAATAAAATGGGGAAGCTATACGCAAGCAATTGATCTACAACGTAGATATGGAAATACTATCGGGACTAAATTCATGATAAATTTAAGTTCAAATAATCATATTACTTAAGAACTCCCACTTAGATAGACATCCCTCTAATCATCTAAGTGATCACATGATCCATATCAACTAAACCATGTCCGATCATCACGTGAGATGGAGTAGTTCTCAATGGTGAAGATCACTATGTTGATCATATCTACTATATGATTCACGCTCGACCTTTCAGTCTCAGTGTTCCAAGGCCATATCTGCATATGCTAGGCTCGTCAAGTTTAACCTGAGTATTCTGCATGTGCAAAACTGGATTGCACCCGTTGTATGTGAACATAGAGCTTATCACACCCGATCATCATGTGGTGTCTCAGCACGAAGAACTGTCACAACGGTGCATACTCAGGGAGAACACTTATACCTTGAAATTTTCGTAAGGGATCATCTCATAATGCTACCATCGCATTAAGCAAAATAAGATGCATAAAAGATAAACATCACATGAAATCAAAATATGTGACATGATATGGCCATAATCATCTTGTGCCTTTGATCTCCATCTCCAAAGTACCGTCATGATCTCCATCGTCACCGGCATGGCACCATGATCTCCATCATCTTGATCTTTATCAACGTGTCGTCACATGGTTGTCTCGCTAACTATTGCTTTTGCAACTATTGCTATCGCCTAGTGATAAAGTAAAGCAATTATATGGCGCTTGCATCTTTATGCAATAAAGAGATAACCATAAGGCTCCTGCCAGTTGCCGATAACTTTAACAAAACATGATCATCTCATACAACAATTTATATAATCACGTCTTGACCATATCACATCACAACATGCCCTGCAAAAACAAGTTAGACATCTTCTACTTTGTTGTTGCAAGTTTTACGTGGCTGCTATGGGCTAAGCAAGAATCGTTCTTACCTACGCATCAAAAACCATAATGCGGTATAGTGATTTCTTTTTAATCTTCAGAAAGAACCATGTTCATTGAATCCGATTCAACTAAAGTTGGAGAAACTGACACCCACTAGCCACCTGTGTGCAAAGCACGTCGATAGAACCAGTCTTGCGTAAGCGTACGCATAATGTCGGTCTGAGCCACTTCATCCAACAATACCGCTGAATCAAGAATCAACTAGTGATGGCAAGCAATATGTATATACCCACGCCCACAACTTCTTTGTGTTCTACTCATGCATATAACATCTATGCATAGACCTGGCTCGGATGCCACTGTTGGGGAACACAGTAATTTCAAAAAATTTCCTACGCACACGCAAGATCTATCTAGGTGATGCATAGCAACGAGAGGGGAAGAGTGTTGTCCACGTACCCTCATAGACCATAAGTGGAAGCGTTATGACAACGCGGTTGATGTAGTCGTACGTCTTCACGATCCGACCGATCCTAGCACCGAAGGTACGGCACCTCCGCGATCTGCACACGTTCAGCTCGGTGACGTCCCGTGAACTCTAGATCCAGCTGAGTGTCGATGGAGAGTTTTGTCAGTACGCCAGCATGATGACGGTGATGATGAAGTTATCAGCGCAGGGCTTCGCCTAAGCATTGCAACGATATGACCGAGGTGGATTATGGTGGAGGGGGCACCACACACGGCTAAACAATGTCAACTTGTGTGTTCTAGGGTGCCCCTGCCCCCGTATATAAAGGAGCAAGGGGAGGGGGTCGGCGACCTCATAGGGTGTGCCCCAAGGGGGAATCCTACTCCTACTAGGAGTAGGTTCCCCCTTTCCTAGTCCAACTAGGAGGGGAAGGAAAGAGGAGGAGGGGAGAAGGAAAGAGGGGGCCGGCCCCCCAAGCCCTAAACCAATTTGGTATGGGCCTAGGGGGCATGCCCCACAGCTCCCTTGCTACCCTCTATTTCCACTAAGGCCCATGAAGGCCCATTGGCCCCCTGGGGGGTTCCAGTAACTCCCCGGTACTCCGGTATTTATTCGATGACCCCTGGAACCTTTCCAGTGTCCGAATATAACCTTCCAATATATCAATCTTTATGTCTCGACCATTTCAAGACTCCTCGTCATGTCTATGATCTCATCCGGGACTCCAAACAACCTTCGGTACATCAAAACACATAAACTCATAATACCAATCGTCATCGAACGTTAAGCGTGCGGACCCTACGGGTTCGAGAACTATGTAGACATGACCGAGACTCATCTCCGGTCAATAACCAATAGCGGAACCTGGATGCTCATATTGGTTCTCACATATTCTACGAAGATCTTTATCGGTCAAACCGCATAACAACATACGTTGTTCCCTTTGTCATTGGTATGTTACTTGCCCGAGATTTGATCGTTGGTATCATCATACCTAGTTCAATCTCATTACCGGCAAGTCTCTTTACTCGTTCCGTAATGCATCATCTCGCAAGTAACTCTTTAGTCACATTACTTGCAAGGCTTAGAGTGATGTGCATTACCGAGAGGGCCCAGAGATACCTTTCCGACAATTGGAGTGACAAATCCTAATCTCAATCTATGCCAACTCAACAAACACCATCAGAGACACCTGTAGAGCATCTTTATAATCACCCAGTTACATTGTGACGTTTGATAACACACTAAGTGTTCCTCCGATATTCGGGAGTTGCATAATCTTATGGTCATAGGAACATATATAAGTTATAAAGAAAGCAATAACAATAAACTAAATGATCATAGTGCTAAGCTAACAGATGGGTTAAGTCAATCACATCATTATCTAATGATGCGATCCCGTTCATCAAATGACAACTCTTGTCCATGGCTAGGAAACTTAACCATCTTTGATTAACGAGCTAGTCAAGTAGAGGCATACTAGTGACACTCTGTTTGTCTATGTATTCACACATGCACTAAGCTTCTAGTTAATACAATTCTAGCATGAATAATAAACATTTATCACAATGTAAGGAAATATAAATAACAACTTTATTATTGCCTCTAGGGCATATTTCCTTCAGAATGGCCTTCGCCCGTGTTAAGATGCACTAGGTGAAAATGAAGGCCGAAAAGGTGGCAGTTGAGGGTTCGCCCGAAAGCAAGGGCCATCGCACACCGGAGCGCTATTTTGAGGACGTACTAGAAGGTGATCGCCTTGTAGAAGGCCAATTCTCTAAGGCGGTAGTGTTCGAATGAATGAGTCTGAACTGTTCGGGAATTTTATTAAGAACTAAGTCTTTTGTAATATATTCCTTCCTTTATGAAGAGTTTTATCCTCCTGTGTGGCCATTTTTATATCCGAGAGTTCCAGTCTTCGGCTTCAACCCCCATGTAGATACTACCGAGGTGTTCGGAATTGCACATGAATACACTTAACCCAACGTCTTGGTCCATGAAGGAGGTATCAGTGCAGCGATCCAGTTAATCGTACTATTTGGTTTTATTGCTCTCACTTAGCTATAGGAGTTTGACGATGGGTCTACAGAGCAGCCCCTAGTATGTACGCGGCTATCCCAATGCGGATGCGTTACATATGTGACCGGGAAACAGTCATTCGTGCAATACGGAAAAAATCGCTAAAGATTGTAATAAGTCACCGAGTGGCTGACCAGTTATCGCCACATCATGATAGTCAGTTTTCGGCTTTCTCTACTAAGGTGCTTAACCGGACAAAACAGAAACACAATCGCAGTAGTTCTCCCTTTACTACCCTAGCCGATCATACGGAACGTAAGGTAGCAAACAGAGGAGCTGGGCAACCCAACTATTGACCAAAGACATGATTTGGAGCTAATGCATATAGTGCCGAGCTCGGAATGCCAAATTGTGCTATGAAGCTATTCGGACTTTTACACATATGTTACCGTGTAGAGGCCCTGGCAATTTGTGCTGAGGCGACTAAAGAGACGGAATAAAGTCTAACCGAAGAAGAATTTGGTTTACTGGAATCTTTTTGATACGTCAAAGCGTAATCTTACAGGGGGTACCCTAATCACCAAGCTCATTCTACATGCCAGGGCTCTAAGGTGAAGGAAAAAAGCTCTATACAGGTTCTTTAGTGAAGTTGTGGTTTACGAAGTCCTTTGCACCGTCCTGCCGCACGTCTGCGCCGCTTTTGCCTGAGTAAGAAAAATTCCTTGAGAGGAATGGTTTTCAACTATTTGTATGGAACCGGGCTTGGATGGAGCCCTTATGAGTCCGTAGGATGAGCAGGTTTTGATGCACCTGTGGTAACAAATAGAAAGAAAAATAATTAAAGAAAAGGGGAAGGCCATATAGGGTCGAACTGTACTATAGGCATGTTCGTATTGTGCTTCTATTGATGCCTAAGGCACTTTGAGTGCGTAATTATGCATGCACGGTACAACTTTCATGGATATACATGGCAATCGACGAAGGCAAAGCTGTTAATCCGGCTCTGGAGTTGCCGAGCTGTTAGCATGCGGAATTGGCCGGCCTTGTGTAATAGAGTCCGGTGGCTTAATAGCCGATGAGGTGTGCGTCTTGACGGGGCCACTTTGTATTTTGGCCGCAATGGCCGTGGTATGCTCCTTAGTACAGAGGGAGCATTCCGTGTTTCCGTTGATGGTAATGGCGCCACATGGACCGGGCATCTTGAGCTTTAGATAGGCGTAGTGCGGAACCGCAATAAAGCGAGCGAAAGAGGTTCGTCCGAGCAGTGTGTGATATCCACTGCGGAAGGGGACGATATCGAAGATCAAGTCTTTGCTTCAGAAGTTGTCCAGCGAACCGAAGACGACTTCCAATGTGATTGAGCCCGTGCAGCGGGCCTCTAGACCAGGCATTACTCCTTTGAAGGTAGTTTTAGTGGGCTTGTGTCAGGACCCCGACTCGATGTCACATCGATCTAGCTTGTAACACCTCATATCACTTTGCGGCCTCACGCACGGTATCCCCACGGGTGTCGCCTTACCTTTTCCCGGGACCGTTTGCGCGTTTTGGCTCACGTATATGATAGTGTCGCTAGCATCCATATGATAAGGAGCCCGGGCTGACATGACTAGTTGTAAACCCAAAGTGGCACAGACTTACAGGGACAGGCATCCATGACCCAGCTTCGAACGTGTCGGTCATCAGCAAGTGGATCCAGGCTGTAGTACTGGGCTAGCAGGACTCCGGTAAACCGGGCTGTAGCGGGCTAACAGGACTCCGGTACTCAATGCGTGACATTTCCCTGAGGGGACAGACACAGGAACGAAGAAGGACACATGCCGGCCAGCCTAAGTGTTCTAGAGCAGTAGCAAGCTACCATGGCTCAGCGGTAACACTAGGAGACATTTCCCGGTAAGAGAGGCTACTAAAGATAAACAACTAGATAGTCAGATCCCACACATACCAAGCATTTCAATAACATACACACAATATGCTCGATATGTGCAAATACAACATGGCATCACAACATGACTCTACGACACAAGTACTTTATTTAAGGCTCAGAGAGCCATACATAACATACACATAGGTACGGGTCACACGACCCAGCATTCAAGTCATACAGTCATACAAACCAGCAGCGGAAGTAGCTTGTCTGGGTACAGACAACTATTAAAATAAAAGAGGCTTGGAAAGCCTAGCTATACTACGTTGTCCTTCACAAGCTCAGGATCACCACCTGGGCCTTAGCCTACTCATTGATGTCAACGTCTACGAAGAACCCATCAGAAGGGGTTGCAGCGTCTTCTGTAAAAATGTAAATTATAGCAACATGAGTACAAAGGTACTCAGCAAGACTTACATCAGATCCTACATACATGCACATTATCAAGAAGGGTTGGTGGAGTTGTTGCAGCAAGCCAGCTTTGACTCTTGGCTAGGCTATCCTACGAGACTCCAACTTGAAATGGTTTTGCGCACACGAGTCCACTACTCACCACTTCAATACACCACCGAGGATCCACCTCCGTCTTCCTACGGAAGAGCCATCCTCGGCACTCACACTTATCTTGAGGCTTTTAGTAGTTTCCATTTACTTGTCTATGAACTGTATAGGCAACCAAGTAGTCCTTTACCGCGGACGCGGCTATTCGAATAGATCATGATAACCCTGCAGGGGTGTACTTCTTCATACACGCTCTCACCACTTACCGTCGTTTACACGACATGTACTCGGCAACCTTCAAGTGGAAGCCCAACGTGGGTGTCGGCCACGACCTACCTAATCACCTAAGCCTCTAGTCCAGGTTTATCGCCTATTTGGGTTCCATCCATGAGGAGATCCGGCCGAGGTTTCGCTCACAGCCCCAAACGATGTGAACAGGGTTCCCGAGATACCTAACGGGTATTCGGTACACCGTGCCACGTACCTACTGCATCACAGCCCACCCCTACGGTCAGCGCTGTCCACGGCCTCCAGTAGGCTACAAACACCAGAAACTACTAGCAACTCCTGGACAGAGAACTAGGGTAAATAAGAAGTCGAGAGGGTCCATTGTTTTCGGGCCCAATGCATGGTAGTAGCTGAATCTTAAATCACACATACAAATCTCAGTGCTTAAGGTCGGCTTCAATGAAACAACCCACCATGTACTCCTACATGGCCTCTCATCGATACCTTTACCAAATCGTGTTTAGCACACCACTCTCATTACCGACATAATCATTTCACTCTAGTCCATCACCCAGATGAACCAGACCTGACACGACTCTAAGCATAGCAGGCATAGCAAGGTAGGAATAACACATACATATGGCTCAATCAACTCCTACACATGCTAGTGGGTTTCATCTAGTTACTGTGGCAATGACAGGTCATGCAGAGGAAATGGGTTCAACTACCGTAGCACACAGCAGTTTGAAACGCGTTGTCTTAATGCAGTAAAAGAGAGCAGGAGCGAGAACATGGGATTGTATCGATATGATCAAATGGTTGGTTGCTTGCCTGATGGTTCGATGCACTGATACGGTTCTTCGTTAGGGTAATCACGGTACTCCTCGGAGACAGAACCTGCCGTAAAGAACACCGATACACAACCATCACCAAACAATGTGCAACAATATGATGCATGCATGAAACATGGCAATATGAGTGTGTTGGGCTAATGCAACTAAGACCAGAAGGGTTTGAACCAATTTGAATCAAAGATTCAAATTTCAAACTCAAACATGGCCCTTTAAAGTGTTTTTCCTTGTTCTGCATTAAACATTAAGTTAACTTGTTTAATCATGCATGAAAATAGTACATATGGATAGATTGGATTTTTCTGATCATTTTTCATATATAATTTGTCTGATTTGGAGTTACAGAATAAAAGTTATGAATTTTTGAAGTTTAAACTATATTCTGGAATTTCCTATATTAGATTAAAACCAGAAAATCAATTACTGCGTTAGCCTGACGTCAGTGTGACGTCAGCAGGTCAACGGGACACGTCCGGGTCAAACCTGACAGTGGGTCCCGCGTGTTAGTGTGATTAGATTAGTTAAAGTTTAATTAAAACTAAACCTGTTTAATTAACAGGGCTGGGCCCCACCTGTCATTGACTCAGGAGAGTCAACCAGGGCCCACCCATGGTCAAACCCGGGTCGGCTGCACCGGCATTTAGCCGCCGGCGAGCCCGACGCGGCGGCGGAAGTGATTTTTGCCGTTCCGGCAACCAAACGAGCCGCGGAGGCCACCGGAGAGGAGCTGAGGTCGAGCCGCAGCTCTTGGTGGAGTCCGTTGGGGTCGGGGTGGCCGGAGTTGGCGCCGGCGACGACTTTGGCGGCCATCGGAGTTCGGCCGAAGTCGAACTTGTCGCTAGGGGGGTCGATGAGGTGCGGGGAGTAGCTAGTTAGGTGTTACGTGATGCGGTGAGCATGATGGACACCGTGGAGTGGTCGGAGGGTGACCGGGAGCACGTCGGCGACGAGCTCCACGGTGGTGGGTGCGGTTGAGCTCCGGGAGGTCGCTACACGGCTCGGGAACGAGAGAGGGAGGGTAGGAGGGGTAGCTAGGCTCACAGCGCACCCATAGAGGCCACCGGTGGGGTCGGGGACGAGCTGAGGCGGCGACGGTGTTGAAGGGGATCTCCGGAGACGGCGGTTCGGGCGAGGTCGTTGCGGTGGACTCAGGCGTTGCGAGTGCTCGGGCCTCGGCTTGCTCGATGAAGTGGACAGCGGCGGAGCTCCTGGACACGACAAAGGACGCACGGGCGGCGGGGAGCGCGGCTATAACGTAGGCACGGCGGCGGTAGCGTCGGCCATGGCTGGGGGGCGCGAGGGGGAGGAGATGGAGAGGAGAGGGGGTGTCTGGGGGGTTCGGGGAAGAGAGGGGGAACGATCCACGACGTCACCGGGCGAGGGGAGCGGCGAGGCGGCGAGCAGGTGCGTGGCGCGCGCTGCGGTCGCCGTCGGGCACCTGCCTGCCTGCCTGGCCGGCAAGCAGCTCGCTGGAGCGGCGCTGGGCTGGGCCGGTAGGTGGGCCGGGTGCTGGGCGCCAGGTAAGTTTTTCTATTTTTCTCTGTTTTCTGTTTTTTTAATACTTCTGCAACTTTGTTGATTTATTAAAAATACTTAGGCAACTCCTAAAATCACCAAACTACTCCTGGTCCATAGTTGGATTATTTCCAACATGAAACATTTTAGTTTGGAGATATTTGGGCATCTGAATATTTTATATAATTGTAAATGCCCAAATTCAAATATCTATGATTTAATTCAAAGACCCTAGGATGACCTAGGAAAATGTGCATCACCTTTGTCAGGGGTTCTGAACTAGGACAAGAATGATGGGCATTTTAGAAGGGCATTTCAGGTTCATTGAAAAAGTTTTTAGTAAACCCTAGTTGGTTTCAGAGGGGGCTGGGGGTTCTGTCATCCCCATTTCAGGTTTCTGATGAAAGAATAAACATGATGCAACACTCTAATGCATGACTAGCTAGGGTGTGACAACTCACCCCCACTCAAAAGAATCTCGTCCCGAGATTTGGGTTCCTCCGGGAAGAAGGCAGGATACTCAAGTCGAAGACGATCCTCCCTTTCCCAAGTTGCTTCATCCTCAGAATGGTGCGACCATTGAACTTTGAGAAACTTGATATTATGACGTCGAGTGGTACGCTCGGCCTGATCGAGGATACGAATGGGGTACTCTTGATACGTAAGATTATCTTGGAGATCAAGCGTTTCGTGGTCCACTCCACGGATAGGATCCGAGAAGCAACGCCTGAGTTGAGAAACATGGAAGACATCATGGACTCTGGAGAGATGCGGAGGTAGTTCCAACTGGTAGGCAACTTCCCCTCGTTTTGCGAGAATGCGGAAAGGTCCAATGTAATGAGGAGCCAATTTGCCTTTGATACCGAAACGATGGGTTCCCTTCAAAGGAGTAACCCGAAGGTAAGCCTTCTCGTCAACCTCGAAAATCATAGCCTTATGTTTTCGGTCATATTGACTCTTTTGACGAGATTGGGCTGTTTTCAACTTTTCACGAACGATGCGAACTTGCTCTTCTGCTTCCTGAATCATATCCGGGCCAAAGAATTGTCTTTCCCCGGTTTCTGACCAGTTAAGGGGTGTTCGACAACGTCGTCCATAGAGCACTTCAAAAGGGGCTTTATCCAAGCTAGATTGATAGCTGTTGTTATAAGCAAATTCGGCAAATGGAAGGCATTTCTCCCACTCCATTCCGAATGAGATAACAGAGGCTCGAAGCATGTCTTCTAGGATCTGGTTGACGCGTTCCACTTGACCACTTGATTGAGGGTGGAAGGCGGTGCTAAAAGAGAGACGGGTTCCCATAGCATTTTGTAAACTTTCCCAAAATCGAGAGGTGAAAAGACTTCCTCGATCCGAGTTAATTTCCAAAGGAACACCATGGAGAGACACTATTCGGGAGATGTATAAGTCTGCCAATTGACTAGCGGTTATACTCTCACGAACAGGTAAGAAATGAGCTACTTTGGAAAGACGATCGACAATGATGAAGATAGCATTATTCCCTCTCTTGGTCCTGGGAAAACCGGTAATGAAATCCATACCAATTTTATCCCATTTCCATTCAGGAATAGCTAGGGGTTGAAGGGTGCCAGCAGGCCGTTGATGCTCTGCTTTTACACGACGGCAGACGTCGCAATTAGCAATATACTGAGCAATTTCTCTCTTCATTCTAGTCCACCAGAACCTCTGGCGTAGGTCCTGATACATCTTGGTACTACCGGGATGAATGGTGAGAGGAGATTCATGAGCTTCCTTAAGGATCAGTCGTCTTAGGTTTCGCACTTTGGGAACCACTAGTCGATTCCCGAAGTACATGACCCCTTGATCATCAATGGAGAAACAATTCGCAACTCCTTTCTTGATGTTTCTCCTGATGCGGGAAATTCCCGGATCTACCTTCTGTGCTTTGATGATCTGATCCGTAAGGGTAGGTTTCGCCACCAAGGTGGAAAGAAAACCTTGAGGAACAATGTGAAGGTTAAGCTTCCGAAATTCCTCATGGAGAAGCGGTTGACTTTGTTGTAACATCAGGTTGTTACAATAAGATTTACGACTTAGCGCATCAGCCATGACGTTGGCTTTCCCTGGGGTGTAAGTTATTCCTAAGTCGAAATCTGTGATCAACTCAACCCAACGTCTTTGCCTGAGATTCAAATCCGGTTGGGTGAAGATGTACTTCAGACTTTGGTGATCAGTGAATATTTCGCAACAATTACCAAGAAGGTAATGTCGCCAGGTTTTAAGTGCATAGACTACGGCTGCAAGCTCTAGATCATGAGTAGGATAATTCTCCTCATGTGGGTGCAATTGCCGTGAAGCGTAAGCAATTACGTGTCGATCTTGCATGAGAATGCAACCTAGTCCTTGTCGCGAGGCGTCGCAGTAGATAACAAAGTCCTTAGAGAAATCTGGCGGTACCAATACGGGAGCAGATGTCAGGCGTCTTTTCAGTTCCTGAAAGCTGTGCTCACATTGTGGAGTCCACTCGAACTTTTTATCTTTCTTGAGGAGTTCGGTTAGAGGTTTAGCAACTTTGGAGAAATTTTCGACAAAGCGACGGAATAGCTCGCTAAGCCCAGAAAACTCCGAACTTGCTTGACCGATTCAGGTGGAGTCCAATTAAGGACGGCTTGAACTCGCTCGGGGTTAATAGCAATACCTTTACCAGATATTACATGACCCAGATAGGTCACTTTTGACAACCAGAATTCACATTTAGAAAATTTGGCATAAAGGCGATGCTCTCGAAGTTTCTTCAACACTAGCCTTAGATGTTCGGCATGTTCTTCCTCGCTCTTGGAGTAGATGAGTATATCATCGAGGTAAACCACGACGAATTTATCCAAATACTCCATGAAGATTGAGTTCATTAACCGAGAAAAGGTGGCTGGAGCGTTGGTTAAACCGAAGGACATGACGGTGTACTCGTATTGGCCATAACGAGTAACAAAGGCCGTTTTAGGAATGTCCCCGTTTCTGATTTTGATTTGATGGTAGCCCAACCTCAAATCCTTTTTGGAGAAGACTGAGGATCCAGCGAGCTGATCATACAGGTCGTTGATCCTGGGGAGCGGATATTTGTTCTTGATTGTGACCAAATTGACAGGTCGATAATCTACAACCATCCGGTCCGTACCATCCTTCTTCTTGACGAAGAGGACGGGGCAAGCCCACAGAGATGAACTAGGTCGGATGAAACCCTTTTTCAAGGACTCATCGAGTTGTTTCTTAAGCTCGGCTAGTTCTAGTGGTGCCATCTTATAGGGTCTTCTAGCAATCGGGACGGTTCCTGGAATGAGGTCTATTACGAACTCAACATCCCTGTCAGGTGGAACACCTGGCAATTCCTCTGGGAAGACATCTGGGAAGTCACGGACTACCGGAACGTCCTCAAGGTCTGGCAAAGGGCTGGCGTTAAGAGAATATAACTGTCGCTTGGCTATTCGGGTCAAGACATTGACTATCTTTCCCGAAGGATGGGTGAGTTGAACAGTCCTAGAGAAACAATCAATGTTGGCATGAAGGGCTGACATCCAGTCCATACCCAAGATGATATTAATATCTGACGATTTAAGGGCTATCAAAGATGCAAGAAAAACAAGTCTATCGACTTGAATTTCATTTCCATGGCTTACTCTAAAAGTTTGCCATTTGGATCCCGGAGTTTGAATTACCATAGAGGTGGGCATCTCACAGAATGCGGTGTTATGCAAACGAGCATAATTTTCGGATATAAAAGAGTGAGAGGCTCCTGTATCGAAAAGAACAGATGCCGGGTGGCAGTTAACAAGGAGCCTACCGAGAACGACGTTGGGATCCTCTTGAGCTTCTTCGGCAGAAATACAATTGACATTGCCACGTGTAGCGGTGGCCGGCTTGGCGTGGAACACTTTCCCTGTCAGCTTGCCACGGCCAACAGCTTTAGCAGATTGGTTGGGGTTGGTTTGGGGACACTCGCGCATATAGTGGCGAGATTCCCCACACTTGAAACAAGTCACGGAACTGGTACGTGGAGGAGCACTGTTGGTCGGACCACCATAGGACTTGGCTGGTGCAGACTGTTGAACGGGGCGAGGCGCCTGGAAGGATGGCCTCGGTGTGAACCTGGGTGGCAGGGCAGTGTTGGGCACCCACACGCGGCGCTTCTGAGGACCAGCACCGGATGAGGAACCCACGTCATGGCCATGCTTGCGTGTTGCGTCATAATCAGTCTGACCAGTCTCAACACTGATGGCCTTGTTAACAAGCTTCTGAAAAGATGTGCACTCATGCAGACGGAGGTCGCGGCGAAGCTCAGGACTAAGCCCCTTACGGAACCTTGCTTGCTTCTTGGCATCGGTAGAAACTTCCTTAGTGGCATATCGTGCGAGGTTACCGAGCTCCCTGCTGTAAGCATCCACAGAGAGTCGGCCTTGGGTGAAACTGCAAAATTCCTCACGTTTACGGTCCATGAGACCCTCCGGAATGTGATGTTCACGGAAAGCCTCGCTGAATTCAGCCCAAGTAGTGACATGGCCCGCGGGGCGCATAGCTCCATAATTCTCCCACCAGAGACTGGCGGGGCCTTCAAGATGATATGCAGCAAAGGTGACCTGGTCAGCCTCGGCTACTAGCGCGGAGCGCAGTTTGTGAGAAATACTGCAAAGCCAGTCATCAGCGTCGAGAGGCTCGACGGAGTGGTGGAACGTGGGTGGATGTAACTTGATGAAATCACTGAGTGACACCACGTTGGTCCTCTGATGGTGTGCTGTGTTCTGTTCAATACGCTCCAACAAACGGTTGGTCTCCCGCTTGTTTCTTTCGGCTTCCATCATAACCTCGGCTAGGGAAGGAGGATGAGGCAGATTTGCATTCCTGACTTCACTGCCTTCGGCCTGCTCTTGAGGAGCAGGGTTATTGCGCGTGTTGACCATCCTAGGTAAACAAGACAATGATTTAGTCAGAATGATAAGATTCCGACATAGAATACAGAATGTAAGGAGTAACTCGGAATGCAAGATGATCATCCGTATGACATGGTAGATACAGAAACTGCTTCTTTATTCCATCGTCATACACACCATACAAGGTTTAGTACAAGACCAAACAAGGTACTATTACGGTGAAAAGAGGATTACATCTCATCGCAGGCATCCCAAGCTCCTATACATTATTTTTCTACACCTCCGGAAGGCGGTACAAACTAGGTCATATCCCACGAGTCACGCAGGACGATAGACGACACAGCTAGTACGAACTAGTGATACTACCACTAACTCAGACCGATCCATAGTAGTCCTCGTAGAAGTCACCTCCATAGCCTGGAAGCTCAACATGATCATCCGGAAACAGACGATCTCGCGGAGCTTGTGGACCATAGGGGCTAGGATGAGGTCTTGGACCAACAGACGGTGGCCTGCGGGGACCGCGAGGTGGGGTGAAGCCTCCTACATCACGCCAACCCATCACGTCTGGCAGAGCAGATCTCACAGGATAGAGATCACGCATATCCGAATATCCAGCTTGCACCGCCGGTGCAAACCGAGTCAACGTGGCCCAATGGTCAGCACGGGTATTGAAAAGCTCTAGCCTCAAGGCCCGGTTTTCACGGTCCTTATCCTCGAGCATCTCAGCAGTGGTGCGAGTCCGTGAATCCTCCTGAGTGGGGTCGGCATAGATAGCCTGGAGATACCCTTGTGCTCCCGGAAGTGATCCTGGCATATACCGGAAATCAGAGTCCCGAAATAGGCCAGACCTGACTCGCATGATGGTCATCATAGAGTAGGCGGCGTCCTGCATAGCCATCTCAATAGTAACCCCGAGTCCATAGGAGCAGTGAAGGGGCTCGGTGGATCCAGGATAAGATGGAAATATCCTGACAGTGCAGAGATACTGGCTTTGATTAAAGTCTCGAAATTGCTCTTCGACCATGTACTCAGGATACCAACGGTATCCAGCCTCAGTCATTACCCTGACCAACATGGCGGTATGACCGGGTACATCTAGGCATCGAGTCAGGCGAACCACTTGATTGAGGTCGCGAGTGGCCATCTGAAAGCACAATCATAATGCAAAGGCATTAGAATTCCTAGCAAAATTTCGGCAGCATAACAGCTGTAAATGCTCAAGAAGGATTTGAGACATTTGACAAAGGATTTCATACACACTCAACATCATCATATCAAAGTTCTGAGTCCATCCTAACAATATAATGTGGTAGTAGAACTGAACTAGGCTTGTATCCATCAAACCTATAAGGTACTACTGATTAGTAACACGTGATCCTGATAGAGAGAATAGATCCTAATTCCTTAACCCCCGGTGGAAGAATAGACTGACTCAGATCAGAATGTCATAAGATAAAGAAGTAAAAAGAGCCTTACGTTCCAACCCACAAACAATTCCCCTACATATAACTAAAGAATTTCTAGACTCAACATCGACCAGTTTGGCTCGGAGAACCTACAGGCAGTCCGGCTCTGATGCCAACGCTGTCAGGACCCCGACTCGATGTCACATCGATCTAGCTTGTAACACCTCATATCACTTTGCGGCCTCACGCACGGTATCCCCACGGGTGTCGCCTTACCTTTTCCCGGGACCGTTTGCGTGTTTTGGCTCACGTATATGATAGTGTCGCTAGCATCCATATGATAAGGAGCCCGGGCTGACATGACTAGTTGTAAACCCAAAGTGGCACAGACTTACAGGGACAGGCATCCATGACCCAGCTTCGAACGTGTCAGTCATCAGCAAGTGGGTCCGGGCTGTAGCACTAGGCTAGCAGGACTCCGGTAAACCGGGCTGTAGCGGGCTAACAGGACTCCGGTACTCAATGCGTGACATTTCCCCGAGGGGACAGACACAGGAACGAAGAAGGACACATGCCGGCCAGCCTAAGTGTTCCAGAGCAGTAGCAAGCTACCATGGCTCAGCGGTAACACTAGGAGACATTTCCCGGTAAGAGAGGCTACTAAAGATAAACAACTAGATAGTCAGATCCCACACATACCAAGCATTTCAATAACACACACACAATATGCTCGATATGTGCAAATACAACATGGCATCACAACATGACTCTACGACACAAGTACTTTATTTAAGGCTCAGAGAGCCATACATAACATACACATAGGTACGGGTCACACGACCTAGCATTCAAGTCATACAGTCATACAAACCAGCAGCGGAAGTAGCTTGTCTGGGTACAGACAACTAGTAAAATAAAAGAGGCTTGGAAAGCCTAGCTATACTACGTGGTCCTTCACAAGCTCAGGATCACCACCTGGGCCTTAGCCTACTCATTGATGTCAACGTCTACGAAGAACCCATCAGAAGGGGTTGCAGCGTCTTCTGTAAAAATGTAAATTATAGCAACATGAGTACAAAGGTACTCAGCAAGACTTACATCAGATCCTACATACATGCACATTATCAAGAAGGGTTGGTGGAGTTGTTGCAGCAAGCCAGCTTTGACTCTTGGCTCGGCTATCCTACGAGACTCCAACTTGAAATGGTTTTGCGCACACGAGTCCACTACTCACCACTTCAATACACCACCGAGGATCCACCTCCGTCTTCCTACGGAAGAGCCATCCTCGGCACTCACACTTATCTTGAGGCTTTTAGTAGTTTCCATTTACTTGTCTATGAACTGTATAGGCAACCAAGTAGTCCTTTACCGCGGACGCGGCTATTCAAATAGATCATGATAACCCTGCAGGGGTGTACTTCTTCATACACGCTCTCACCACTTACCGTTTACACGACATGTACTCGGCAACCTTCAAGCGGAAGCCCAACGTGGGTGTCGGCCACGACCTACCTAATCACCTAAGCCTCTAGTCCAGGTTTATCGCCTATTCGGGTTCCATCCATGAGGAGATCCGGCCGAGGTTTCGCTCACAGCCCCAAACGATGTGAACAGGGTTCCCGAGATACCTAACGGGTATTCGGTACACCGTGCCACGTACCTACCGCATCACAGCCCACCCCTACGGTCAGCGCTGTCCACGGCCTCCAGTAGGCTACAAACACCAGAAACTACTTGCAACTCCTGGACAGAGAACTAGGGTGAATAAGAAGTCGAGAGGGTCCATTGTTTTCGGGCCCAATGCATGGTAGTAGCTGAATCTTAAATCACACATACAAATCTCAGTGCTTAAGGTCGGCTTCAATGAAACAACCCACCATGTACTCCTACATGGCCTCTCATCGATACCTTTACCAAATCGTGTTTACCACACCACTCTCATTACCGACATAATCATTTCACTCTAGTCCATCACCCAGATGAACCAGACCTGACACGACTCTAAGCATAGCAGGCATAGCAAGGTAGGAATAACACATACATATGGCTCAATCAACTCCTACACATGCTAGTGGGTTTCATCTAGTTACTGTGGCAATGACAGGTCATGCAGAGGAAATGGGTTCAACTACCATAGCACACACAGTTTGAAACGCGTTGTCTTAATGCAGTAAAAGAGAGCAGGAGCGAGAACATGGGATTGTATCGATATGATCAAATGGTTGGTTGCTTGCCTGATGGTTCGATGCACTGATACGGTTCTTCGTTAGGGTAATCATGGTACTCCTCGGAGACAGAACCTGCCGTAAAGAACACCGATACACAACCATCACCAAACAATGTGCAACAATATGATGCATGCATGAAACATGGGAATATGAGTGTGTTGGGCTAATGCAACTAAGACCAGAAGGGTTTGAACCAATTTGAATCAAAGATTCAAATTTCAAACTCAAACATGGCCCTTTACAGTGTTTTTCCTTGTTCTGCATTAAACATCAAGTTAACTTGTTTAATCATGCATGAAAATAGTACAGATGGATAGATTGGATTTTTCTGATCATTTTTCATATATAATTTGTCTGATTTGGAGTTACAGAATAAAAGTTATGAATTTTTGAAGTTTAAACTATATTCTGGAATTTCCTATATTAGATTAAAACCAGAAAATCAATTACTGCGTCAGCCTGACGTCAGTGTGACATCAGCAGGTCAACGGGACACGTCCGGGTCAAACCTGACAGTGGGTCCCGCGTGTCAGTGTGATTAGATTAGTTAAAGTTTAATTAAAACTAAACCTATTTAATTAACAGGGCTGGGCCCCACCTGTCATTGACTCAGGAGAGTCAACCAGGGCCCACCCGTGGTCAAATCCGGGTCGGCTGCACCGGCGTTTAGCCGCTGGCGAGCCCGACGCGGCGGCGGAAGTGATTTTTGCCGTTCCGGCAACCAAACGAGCCGCGGAGGCCACCGGAGAGGAGCTGAGGTTGAGCCGCAGCTCTTGGTGGAGTCCGTTGGGGTCGGGGTGGCCGGAGTTGGTGCCGGCGACGACTTTGGCGGCCTGGAGTTCGGTCGAAGTCGAACTTGTCGCTAGGGGGGTCGGTGAGGTGCGGGGAGTAGCTAGTTAGGTGCTACGTGACACGGTGAGCATGATGGACACCGTGGAGTGGTCGGAGGGTGACCGGGAGCACGTCGGCGACGAGCTCCACGGTGGTGAGTGCGGTTGAGCTCCGGGAGGTTGCTACACGGCTCGGGAACGAGAGAGGGAGGGTAGGAGGGGTAGCTAGGCTCACAACGCACCCGTAGAGGCCACCGGCGGGGTCGGGGACGAGCTGAGGCGGCGACGGTGTTGAAGGGGATCTCCGGCGACGGCGGTTCGGGCGAGGTCGTTGCGGTGGACTCGGGCGTTGCGAGCGCTCGAGGCTCGGCTTGCTCGATGAAGTGGACAGCGGCGGAGCTCCTGGACACGACGAAAGGACGCACAGGCAGCGGGGAGCGCGGCTACGACATAGGCACGGCGGCGGTAGCGTCGGCCATGGCTGGGGGGCGCGAGGGGGAGGAGCTG